>NW_017304438.1:3031566-3038725 GCF_001594115.1 Trachymyrmex septentrionalis | reverse complement strand
TCGGATGGTAGAATCACAATGTGACTGTTTTACATTTGTTTAAAACACATGAATTTATTGAAGCTGTGAATTTTTTTTGTATTGGCGATTTAAAAGACGCAAGTTTTAGTGTCATTCAAAATTGATCGATCTATCATCAAAATTGAGTCGAATTTCCAAAATTGAAAGAAAACGCTCGAAATTCTCTTTGTATATTAGCACGTGAATTTTCGTTTACTCTGATCTGTGTGTAGGGATGAAGAAATAAATACGATAAATTATTTTCGCAAAAAACTCGTCTTTATTGTGGACCTACGCAAAATAAATTGTGGCGTTTGGGTAATTTTAATAGCAGCGAACCTTTCTGATTTTTCATCACATAACCATGCAACCATACGAAATTAATGTGAAAAAAATTGAAAATAACCCCGACAAATAGCTTGGTTTGACCACAAAATTGCAAAATTAGCAACTTGTATTGTTTCAAATATTTGCTTTGTGTATTAAATGTATGAAGTTATTTTCTTTCTCTTCCCCAAACTATCCATTATGAGTGCTTTTTTTCGCTTTTACCCGGCATCTACGCAGGCGAGGATTTTATATTTTATTAGTTTTGCGCAAATATAATAGTTATTATTCCTACGGAGGAACATAGTCGAGGATTACATTCATAAAAATTTTATTATAAAATACACACAATGCATTACATTAAACAAATGAATGCTAAAGCTGCTTGCGCGAAAAAATACAAATTGTAATATAAAGTTTTTCGCTTCAATGTAATTACGTATAAAAACTGCTGAAATTGTATTGCTATTCTCTCTCTCTTTTTTTTTTTTATTCGCATCACTATTCTGCCCGACGATCCGAATATGATTGAAACTCGACTCGCGGGAGAGGCAACTAAAACTTTCTTGGGTTTATTCAGCTCCAAAGCGGAGTAGATTGTTTGGAACCGTCTGCTACGTGCAAAATGTATGATGTTATTTCCCGTCTAGCTCTCTCCGGTACGCCGCGGTTAAGAGGATTTCGTTTTTATTTTCCTCTGTATCTTCATCGCGGTATGCCGAACCGTATGCGAGCGTGGGTGTACGCGAACACGCGTTTCATTCTTATTGCCTTGTCGGACTGCTTGACACTTATTTTCATGTCCACCACAGCATGTATTAGCGGTTAATCTCCTTCGTGCGAAACGAAAGACATTCTTGGAAGAAAAAATGGATTTTTGTACTCTCGCCTTCTTCAGCGGCGCGAAAGATTCTTGCCAAAGATTCTGCGAGATAGAAAGAGATGGAGAATGACGATTGTATGTCACATCGTAGTCACATCGACTGTAAATAACGCGTGGGCGGTGTGAAAGCGACGACGAACACTTTCGAACATTTTAATAAAATCATGTAATAACCGTTCGATAATATCGTTATCTTAATACAGAAAATAAAATTAAGGATTATTTTCATTTTATGAATTCCATTAAATACGCATAATATATTAATATAAATGAAAAAAGAATAAAAATATATACCTTTCGGTCGTATGATTGGCGGAAACGCGGGGTTTCCTGAGGAATCAGTCGGTAATACGAGGGTATTGTAATCAAGAATGTCTGAAATGAAAAAAAAAAAGAACAGAAAAAATGAAGCAAAACTTAAAAAGAAATTAAATTAAACTGCTTAGAAAATAAATGAGTTATCATTGAAGTTTTCGTAAGGTTGCAAAATATGCTGTGATTTATTTCTAGATTCTCGAATGAAATCTAAGCGGACCATTGTGAAATTTTCTGCTAACTGTATTAGAATTGGTTTCATCAATGTCAATTAACTCGTAGTATCTGTTTAAATCAATGTCAATTAACTTTACTGGGTATCTATTTTTGAACCGTAATGTGAAACATAATGTAGGATTATTCAAAACTTTATATCTATGCACTGTAAGGGATGTTTAAATTAAATTTTGGAAAAATTTAATTTTTTTCCCACAAATATGCCAAAGCAGTTAACGAACCGAGATATACCTTTGCAAATTTTATTCGTTACTTTATTCTTGGATAAAATTGTAACATAAAACTTGAGCACAAATTGTGCCAAAATATATATAAATTGTTCGTTGAAAAAGATTGACTCTCGAAAGTTAAAGGATTTCGGTGAAATGTGAATTTTAGTACGCTTTGTATAGAGAGATATAGAAAAGTAGTAGAGATATAGAAAAGAAAAATTTAGTTAACCCTCTCGTGGCTAACCAGCTTTGTCGAAGTCGACCCTTCGTCGATGTAGGCTAACGAGCGAAACCAATGATGATGCGGGTTTGTGCGTGGGATACAAACGTAAGGAGCGAAAAAGCGTTACAATGAGAAAAAGGTACAACGAGAAAAGAGTCAGATAGGCGAAAGAAACGCTTGAAAGGTAACCAGATAGAAATCCCTAGCTGCCGGTATCGGGGATGCTCGACGAGGTACGGTGTGTACAAATGGAAGGCAATGAACCAGTGGATTCGAGGGAAGGAAATAAAAGCGGAAGCAGAATGAACGGCTCGATGGGTTTTCCGATACGATAAGTCGCCACGGAAGTCTCCGTTCCTTCCCTTTTTCTCGGTTTTCTCCGCTCCTCGCCTCATTCCGCATCCGCATTCGCTGTCCCTCTCCGCCACCCCCCCTTTTCTTATCTTTTCGCCTTCTTTTTACTTTTTTTGTTCCTTCTTTTTTCTTTTTTTTTTTTTTCCACCTTACGGTTCTAGCCGAAGAAGTCGCGCGACTTTTCGACTCTCGGATCGATATCCCGATGAGAGGATCAGAGCAGAGTGAGACGAGAACGACACCCCTCACGTATGAATTTCTCTTCGACAGTCATCGAGATGCCATTCTCAGCTTACGAAGTGAATTGCACGGCTCGCGGATATTCCAAGATATTCCGACAACCGATCGCGTTTCGCCAGCTTGCAGATTTAAACTAGCAGTCAAAATCGTCGATTTTTAACATCTCGAAGAAATTGTACCGTACGTTACCGCCGATGCATTTCACACGGTTTAAATTTACGACAGTATAACCGCTTTTATAGATGGCTCATGTAAAATGCGCTTTTTAAAATATTTTTTACCCGTGAATTTTATCATATTCATTGTTTTTTCCATTTTAAAATCATAATCGTATCATAAGCAATAACTTCGAATCTTACCACTTTGATCCGAAGAGGCGGGTTGATCAGTCGCCGGCGGATGGGGCAAGCTAACGTCTTGGAGAATGCAGATAGGTAGGAGTGAGAAAGAAATTTATACAAATAGTGAAGATTAGTTTGTTAATCAGCGAATAAATGATTAGCGATTTGTTAGTTACTATTCATTAGATTAGCATTAATACTGAATAAAAATATCTACAGTTAATATTATTAATTGATAGATACACGATTAATAGCTACTCAATCATGATGAAATCATGGTGAAATAGTTTAGTATATAATATTTGTTTCGAGATTATCGAGTTTTGCTCATTAAATTTATGCACATTCTTTGCACGTCTCTTAGTTAGGAAATTTGTAAAAAAACTTCAATAGCCGAAATAATTTGATCGTAACACGCAGTTTATATTACCGATCGTCCTGACTGTGATGACTTTACTCAACATTCCCTCGCCCAGGGCGTTCTTTCCGATTACTTGAAATTCGTAGAGCGTACTAGGCGTAAGATTGTTGATCGTTACCGATGTGCTGCCCGATGGAGTCACGGGGATTGTCTTCCATTCCGAAGTTCCCGATTCCCTGTACCTGAACGGAGGTGTAACGATAAAAGAAAAAGAAAATGTTAAACTTTAGAAAATATTTTCAAAATATGTTTAAAAAAATTTTATCACTTGTATAAGTGATATCGATGGTTATAACACGTGCTGTACAAGTAAAATTGCTTTTGCGATACAGAAGACTACCATCTCTCGTTATTTGGCCAATTATAGTATACGCGTCGTAGAATCTTAATAATGATAATACCTGTAAGCCTATCCCGTATACCCACCAGATAGTATAATCTTGCTTGTAATCAGGACCACCGGAATAGCCTGGTAACCAAGTTAGCGATACCGCGAATTGCGTGGCAGTGCCCGACACGTTGTAAGGTGCATGGGGTTGCGTTCCCTCGACGATCAGTTGCGTCGAGGCTGAGATGGTGGCAACTTCGTTGGAGGCGACGCACTGGTAAAACCCGAAATCCGCGCGTCGAAGGCTCTCTATGGTTAAATTACCACCGACAATCTTCGAGCGTGTGCGCTGGATGGGTCCGCCATCTCTCTGAGATAATTTTGGAAATGTTTTACAAAATTATGACAAGACAGCTCATCGAAAATACTTGCTAACATTATATTATAACTGCCGATGATTAATATATGTATATCCTTAAAAAAAAAAAGTAAGTTTATTGATTTAACACCATGCATGCGTTGATATAATTCTTAACCGTGCTGATATGAACAACATAGTGTGGATTTAAAACTTATGGCAATATATACCGTTTAGATCCACACCACGCTCGTAAGAATAATATATATTTAATACTCTTGGTGTTAAATTCACTCCCATATTTTTCAGAGTAAACCTATTTGTTCCATTTAAGGCTCTCGACTAGCCGCGGCGGCCATGTTGGTAATGATAAAATGCTTATTTTGCCAGCAATATTGTTACAACCAATCGTTCAAGAAAAATATATTTAAAAATGGCAAATGAGATAAAAGCAATGAAAATTTGGCTTAATAATCTAAACGGAATTTGTTTTTAAACGAGATTATACCCGATGCCACTGTATCGTTGGTTTCTGCGTTCCGTCGGCCTCTTGAGCGTCGCAGTGCATCTCGACCGTTTCGCCGACCTTCTTCGTGTACACTACTTCCGGCTCGAGGGTGAAGACAGGCGGGTTCCGTACGAGGACCTCCATCGGACCCGAGCTGCCCTGCGTGCCCTGGGCGTTATAAGGCGTGCAGGTATATCTGCCTTGGTGATTCTCATTGACCCGTGTAAAGAGCAGGGAGCCGTTGTTCATGATAACAATGTCTTTTGTCTGATAAGGCTCGAGTAGGCGTTTATCCTTGGTCCAGGTCACGTATTGCAAGGGTGGGTTGGCTTTTATGTAACACTGGACCACACCGGCCAAACGGAACGGCAGGTATTGGACAGTGGGGGTAAACGTAACCTTCGCTGGATCTAAAACCGTGACAAATCCACGCGAAAGACATTAATTCTTCGGGCATTAATCATACTTAGGGCTCAGATTGAGCGTCGCGTTCGAAACGCACCGTTCCAATCCTTAGTGTTCGGACATAAAAACTCTTTTCAAATTTTAATTCGACAAATTCTAATTTGATTTGATAATTCGAACAAGCCTTACACTCGACGTTCAGATAGGCGCTAGCAGTCTGAGGATCGCCGATGCCATTAGTGACCTCGCACAGATATTGACCGGAGTCATCGGCGCTGACGGGGTTGATAACCAGACTACCGTCCATCTTGATGGACACCCTGGTGTCCAGAGCCGAGACCTCTGTGACAGGTGCGCCTTCGCGAAACCAGCGCACCGTCACGTTACCCGGAAGTGCCTTTGCCTCGCAAGAAAACTGCACCTTCTCGCCTTCCAGCTTCGTTTGATTCGTCGGCGGCACCATAATGACGGCTCCACCTGTAAATCAGTCAAACGCATGATTCTTATTACGTAGCGTCAGCTACAGACCGAGATATATCAAAGAGACGAAATATCGATTACGGTTACCGAAACCAAACGTAGCCGATGTATTCTCGTATAGTGGTATCTATCGCATTCAGGATCTGCGGTGACCGATTGACCGCTGATATTGGTTCTCTCGTTGTCAAGGATATCCCGGAAGGGACAATAACACGCGATGCATCTGACTCGCCGTCAAGCGGAGAGACAGGCAGAGAGAAAGACGGAGCGCTATAGCGTCTCGATCGATTCTCGATAATGTCTCTCTCGCTTGTCGGTAAAAAAAAAAAAGTCACGATTGAATGGATACAAGCGAGGAGGATACGAGGGCATCAACTGGGCGCGTGTAGTCACGAATTCGCCTCCGTGATTTCTGCGTCCCCGACGTCTGCAGGGAAGACGCTCAACAGGGTGCACTATATCTTCATCGATATCCAAATGTCGTCTACGCCCACAGACCGTCTCGCGCTTCGTATTCACGCCTGAAGAATTTCAAAACTTGCGGCTTCGATTCAGAAGCGAATATTTCGCTGCATTATAGCGGAAGATCGATTCTCGCTCCATAAAAGACCGAGCTCCACCTTCGTGCGATTTCGCGGCATTTTCCGCAATCCGATCTATCGTCATTCGTTGGGATTACGGGCTTGCTTCATCTCCTCTTGCTTCATCGTGTTGCCACAACGAGTGGGAAAGGGAGATCTTTAGAACGCGATCAGATCGAGCGAGCATACGTAGAATTGTCGAGGAATTAGCGATACTGGGGATTCATCACGTTAAAAAATGTGATTGGACTGCGAGAAGAAGCGTCTCGATAATAAAATCGAAACTCTCTAAAATCCATAGAAACGCAGTAGCTTTTTATTTTCATTGCATCGCACAAGATTGGACGCACTCGTTGGTTATCGTACGAGAGAAAAACATTTGTTTACCATTCAATATTTATACATCGAATTCTACGATTGTGAATTATATGGTTCGGATAATAAACACCGTCGTCCGTTTGCAATCTCCGTCGCATTTCTGTTTTCACATTTTAATTTCGTACGTGTGACACTCGAAACCCATATACACGCTCGAATTCGAGATTGCTAGTTGGTAAAGTAAACAGGGTATAGGTGTCGCGCAAACAACGTGTAAATTTATACACGTAAACGAACGTAGCGATACATCTACAGTGCTACGATGTTACAAATATATATTGACGGACGTTTGAGCAATTAAACATTTGGCAGATTGTTGCGGTATTTACTGTCCTCGCGTATCGATGTGATCAAATTCGAGGTTGCGGAATAGCTTTCTGGCGACGCGACGCGAATATATCGACGACAGGAATTTCGACCTCGGGAATTATTATACGGTCGCCGAGATCGGAAGTAAACGTGACGGCCAAGAAAGAGCCGCGGAACTAACTCCCCGAGCCGCAAGAAATATCGTGTTCTACGCGCAGACGAAAATCCGCAGAAATGGGAGCAACGATATTCTAAGCTT
>NW_017304438.1:3026846-3031466 GCF_001594115.1 Trachymyrmex septentrionalis | reverse complement strand
CCCCCCCCCACCCCGATGTCTCAATATATTGCATCCAGTTGCACCTCCGAAGAGACGCGTTACAATGCGCGCCAGCGGTGCATACCGCACCGGCACGACAGGAATAAATTTGAATCTACGATCTTGATAAATGCAGGGAGCGCGGAATGAGAACTTGTTGCCCGGAGAGAAAAAAGGAAGAAACGTATTTCCTCGCAATCCTCGCTGCATTTATGCTCGGGCACGTGCGCGAAGAAGGGTTTACCTCAATGGTCAATACCAATCAAATCGAATGTATCCGTCGTGTCAAACCTTTTATATGTATATCTCTTTATATTAACGTAGCACTTTGTATCCGCCGAAGAAACTCGATCCAAGCCTTGAAAGCGGATCTGTGACGTTGGCGTTTTATTAATATAAAAATCTTTCATTAATTTAAACATTTTATTAATATAAAAAAATTGTCACATATATGATGAATGTATTACAAAGCCATTGAATAAATCAGTATTATAAAAAGGGAGTGTAAAAGCCTACGCAAGTTCTTACAGCGAAAGAGTATTCTTTATACAATCGTCCCACTATAAAAGAATACAAATGTTTCGGCCTTATTATTAGATTATTCTCAGTATTATTTACACTTTTAGAATTCTAATTATATCGCTTACTTACATGATATGCAAGCGATAAATAAGTGATGTCAGTTATAATTAGATGTTTTATTACTTGACACTTTTCTGCAGTTTCAACTTACGTGACATGTGAGCGACATAATTTATAATTAGATATATTCCATTTGACACTGTTCTATGCAGAGCTTCAACTAAATTAGAATTTCTAAATTGCGAATAATACTGAAAATGATCTAGCGACAAGTCGAACCGTTTATATCCCTTATTGTTTTTTTTTATAAGAACTTGCCTGGGTTTTACGTCCTTTTTTTAAACAAAATAATTGCAGCAGCATTTTTCATTCTACAGAATTCAATCCACTTAACTGCAAATATTTGACCAATCAGAAAAAAGTACTTTACGAATTGACCAATCCAAGAATGCTTCAAGGCAACGTGAAATAGATTGCGACATGATATGTATAAAAATGAAAAAAATGTTCCGCATTTTTTTCATGTCGAAAAATCAAAAATGAAAATGTGCTAACTTCAGAGATCCTTTGGAAGCTTTCTCACCTCGTCATTGTCCCATCGTTCCGTTGTCCCATGCGAGTTTTGTTCTTCATTCTCGCGCGGCGGGTGATATACGGCGCGATCAACGGAATATATTTTAATTATTCGCGCGCCGACGATGATATACGCTACGTCATGCGGGCGCACGAGAAAGATACTTTGCTGGAAGGGTGGAGAAAGTTTTGTAAAGTTCGGAGCAAATGAGGGCAATGGAATTCCGAGTCGCTCGTAGAATCACGCATCCACCCGAGCGTGCAGTTGCCATAAAGTTGCACGCGTAGTGCGCATTAACGCGCGATCGTTAACGACGTTGTTTTTACCAACTTGAATCAGCAATTCTCCACCGATGTACGGTCGATATTTACGATGGCTTCGGACGCCACCCTTGGTGCGTCCTCTTCTCGTATCGCGAGAGACTACGTAAACACTTTTGCAAAGTGTTTATTAAACTACTGCCGCTACATCACCGACCTACGTTGCGTTTATACCCGCGGCTTCGTCGCATTCCCGATGCGAGAAGTGTCACGGTGACAAATTCCAACGTTTGCCAACCAGACGAAAATCTTGACAAACCGGGGCAATGAAATTCAGAGGGATGGGGAGAGAGAGAGAGAGAGAGAGAGAGAGAGAGAGGGAGGGGGGGAATCTCTCTCATGCCAAGTACACAGCTATGATGGTGCAGCGTCGCACAACATTACGTTGCACATTGCAAATACGTGGTACCACGAGAAGCGCGAAAGATACGAGCGTGAAGGGTAGTTCACCAAATGGAGCAGCAGTCGAGGTGCAGAATAAATTTTAGAATGATTTATTTTTGTAATGTTTACTTTCCGGCGTACTCTCGTCCTCTTTAAACGCTCTACTTCGTTTAACTTGGCGAAATGCGCTATTATGTTTGTATCATATGAAATACACGTGTCCCACCTTTTTCCAGAATGGAAAAGATAAATGCGATTTTTTTTTATATTCGTCTACGTGCAGCAATTTTGCTCTCTTTTTCTGCTTTAATTCATTTTTATCGACGTTTTAATAATTCCGAAATAAAATACTGTAAATCCAAGTGTGCATAGTAAGTGTCTTCGTGTATGATTTAATTTTCGACGTAAAAATAATTATACTACACAAATAGATTTACGCATTCAAACGTGTTATTTTTATACACGGAAAACTAGATTACATACGAAACATTTATTGTACACTTGGAGATTTGCGGCAAATGAAATAAAAAATGCATGGAAGAAATGTAATTCAATGTACAGCTTGTTCTCATATTGTTCATCCTTTAGCGGCTATCGCTATAATGGCTTCTGGTACGAGCGTTCATCTAATTTTATTCTCCGCGCGCGAGCGAATTTTACGATCTTGCCGTCTTGTCTAGCCAGCGACATCCGCGCCATTTCTCAATCCATTAAATAACCATCTCGCTACCGAGCCTGTGAACGAGGGTGAAAACAAAAGGGACGCGAGATGGTAAGACAATACGATGATGAAGACGGATGTCCCAGCGGCGGTGGCTTGCCGTTGGCGCGGCTTACAAATTTGCAGTGGTTGCGGAGCAAGAACGGACGGTGGCGCGATGGTGTTGGGGGGGGAAAAAAAAGGGGAATGGAGGAAAAGCGAAATGGAACAAGAAGGCGATTCGGCGGCGAAAAGTGGCTGTTGGCTGTTGGAAAAACAAGACAAATCGCCTTTTAACCCTCCCTCCCTTCCTCGGCACGGGAATAGTAGACCTTAATTGGTCGGCGGAACGAGCGACGCCCGGAAGCTGTAACCACTTTGCCTAACGCGAGTTTTATCACGGAGAGCTGAACGTATCGATATGAGTAAATGTATCGGTCCGTAAAATTTACGGGGGAGAAACGTTGCACTATACATCCCCATATGTACGTCGTGTCTGCGCTTTATGGATGCATCAGCATTCCCGCGCTTTCGATCTCGAGTAAACGTTTCCGTTCCCCAGGGAGAAACGGACGCTGAAACGGTATCGTTTCGTACGATCGTATACGGATAAGATTGCGACTTTCCTTATCTTTTTCTGAGCTTGATCGCGAAGCTATGACGTAGAACGGCAAACAACTGTCCGCACACACGATTATCTGAGTCATCTGATATAAGGGGAAAGAATCATCGATCGAAACTGCAATAGAAGTCTCTCTCTTTCTCTCTCTCTCTCTCTCTCTCTCTCTCTCTCTCTCTCTCTCTTTCTTGTATTATAGATTTTTTGTTATACGAACAGAGATCCAAACCACACTATATGGGGTATCATTTTCTGAACACTAAAAGTACCAATATTACATACTCGCTAAAACGCTGTTAAATCCATAATTTCCAATTATATCCAATTTGAGTGATTTTTAATCATTTCTATAGATCGTCATTGCTCTAATCTCATTAATTTGACTAAAACGATTTGTGTGTCGAATTAGCCTGGATATGTTCTCTTGATTCGCGTTTGAAATGAATAAGAGAAAAGTTATATTTGCCTTTGTATTTCAGTTATGTTTCATGTCGAATTATTTTTTGAAAGATTCTTTTTTTAATGATTCTTTTATATCGTTGATGAAGGATTCTGTGCTATCTGTAACGATTTTCAATGTTAATTTTGTTCGTGATCTAATAAAAATAAAAGTACATAATTTTTGGTGTCACATTTGACATCAAATTTTATTGGTTTCAAATTCTTGGTTACATTAATTGTAATTAGTAACACGAGCTTGTTTTTATTAATGTTATTTTAAGCAATTTAATTTATGAGAATGTATTAAATTTAATTTATTATTTATTAAATCATACGTTAATATGGATAGTGTTTACTTTGAAACAGTGTTAATCAGAAATGGATTTATTTACATTTTGACGCATATGGAAATTAAAAATAATAAAACGTTATATTTCACTCAAGAGAATGGATTATCATTGCTCCTTTGATATTTAATAGTAATTGATATTTAAAAGGCCCAAGTAAACAAATTATTATGAAAATAAAGAAAATGATAAAAAAATCAAATGTTTCATCAGTGTAAAAGATGTAATTACTGAAAAGAATCGAAAAATTTCCTTTTTTTTATGTAAGAAATTAATAATATTAATCTAAAAATAAAAATGGTTAATAATGACCGCTCGGTAGGTATTATACTTTTAGCGTTCAAAGAAATCTACTGTTTACAAGACTATTACGGATGTTACGGATAAAGATCTAATTAAGCGCAAATTAAACCAGGATTATTGTATACTCTTTTCGATTAAATTACATCATGCTGCACGGTGAAAATCCTCTTCATAATGGACGTCAAGAGCGAAGCACTTGCAACGAGAAGGACGATGGATTGAGTTAATTAAACCGGAGATAATAAGATCTACGCGTAAATCTTTAATTGTTTCATTTCATGCGCATTAGCTTGTTGGAAGCAAAGACGTATTTATCAGACTTATTGTATTTTTCAGACACTTGACGTCGA
>NW_017304438.1:3017496-3026746 GCF_001594115.1 Trachymyrmex septentrionalis | reverse complement strand
TCATGCGCATTAGCTTGTTGGAAGCAAAGACGTATTTATCAGACTTATCGTATTTTTCAGACACTTGACGTCGAAGTAGTCGCAATTAATGCAAGCTGCAAGCGCGCTGCTCATGTAGCAAAATGTATCGGTCAGTTTTACGAGCGTTTTGGTACTTCAAAATCAAGGAACCAATCAAGTGGACTTGCAGTTCGGTCATATTTTAGATCTCGACGTATCTCCCATGAGATGACTATGAAAACTTTTGCGAAATCATTTGTGAGCCGTTTGTTATTCCGTTTGAAGCTTGCGTGGAGTACGTCAAATTTATCGAATGTATCGCGAAGACGCAATCGACTGAGAGCTACCTGCCCGTGAAAATTCGTTTTCGATTGCGCATCAAGCAAAATTGAAGTAGGAGAGAGAGAGAGAGAGAGAGAGAGAGAGAGAGAGAGAGAGAGAGAGAGAGTGTGTGTGTGTGTGTGTGTGTGTGTGTGTGAGAAAGAGAACAGCTTAGGTACAGACCGATCGATAAATAACAAAACTAGCGGAGAGAGAACCGACCGCGCTCGGTTTAAGATATTTTCTAGCATGCAGGTTATTGGAATTGCATTACCGGTGTTCAGCTGATCGCTGATTACCGAGGGATATCTGTTTCTGATAACGGCGCGTTCGATAATTACTACGGCAGTTTGCTGTTTATTAATTATCGGCTTGGCAGGCAGCCGTATTTTGCATTATTCTCTTCGGGTGCCGATCGCGGATAATTAATCGCGCTGCCATGTCGAGGCAATTTTCGGAAGTATATTAAAGCGTGCTTACTATATATAAGCATATATAAATATATATACATATATATACATCGCGTGTTTCATATTAAATTAGTTTTAAGAAGAAAGTACGCCGCAGCGTTTCGTTGTCGGCAAACTAATCAATCGACTTTATATTTATGTTCGATAAAAACAAAGTTAAAAAGATTCGCCTTCTTATTACCTTCGGTACAAAGTATCTTCTTCTTTAATTAGTTTACTGGCGTTATATACCTAGGCGCTCTCAAATCCCACCCCTTTCCTTCGCCGGATAGAGGCGAAACTTTTATGAAATATTCCTTAATTATATTTTAATTACGCATCTAATTTATGGCTATGAAAAATAGGCATTTAATTGCCAGAACAAAACGAGCACTTAACAGGCTGACAATCTACAGACGTGATCCGATCTTCCTGAGTCAGTAAGTATTCGTGTATACAGCGATCAAATCGGCAGTTGTGACGGACAGGTGATTGATTAAGATATTTCTAGGAGCAACTGGGATGGACTTTTTATGTTTCCCGTCAACTCCGAAGAAGAAGCAAACCCCACGGCCAGACGGTTCTTTAACCCTTGGTATACACGATGATATTTCTGTTCTTTACTACAACACACGAGATAGATCGTTCGTGTTCGAGGTTTTATTACTTTTTGTAAAGATAGAAAAATTATGAAGTATTTCTCTCACGTATATACTTTAATATCTTTAGAAAATATTTATAAAGTTATGTATTTAAAAAAGGAAAAGATAGAATTTATTCAACCAAATGTTCCTAGTATAAAAAAAAAAAAAAACAATACACAGGACACGAATGATTCAATCGTGTAGGTATATTAAGAGTTAATTATTCCGATAGTCACACCGTACCGCGGTATAGTTCGCTCGTTTAACACGAGACTCTAAAACGAAAGCTGCTACGATGGTTTTTGTCGCAGCCACTGGACCGACTGGATTAAGCGGCCGCACTGCAGTGACTGGTAACACGCTGCTGTCAGCCAGTAATACTTAACAGCGCGCATGTTAACGTTTTCCGCGAGATATTAGCCCGGGGGGGCCGACGGAAAAAAGCAATTGTTATTCGCCGCGGCAAAACCGCGAGATAGACGCCGCTCGTGACTCGCGTTGATAAAATCACGCCGGGAATTTTGTGAGGGATTTTTCAGGAATTAGAGATCTTCTAAATGAGAATGCGTCGAATATGTGACTTCTGACGAAAATATTTTCAAGAAATTAAAAATATAACGAAGAAGGAAAGATTATCATTATCGCGAAGCGCACGGGTACACGGATAATCATGCAAATTTATTTATTACATCACGCGGCTTCATCATCGTAAGTTTAAACTTATTTAAAAAAAAAAACATGGAAATTTTCATAATCCCGCGATACCCATCCTCGTGCCTGGCGCTCTATTTCCAGATCTTCGCCGGGCAAAATATATTTCTGACTGACAGTGAGACTTAAATTAAAAAAGTTTTATCTCTCACACTCGATAAGGCTCGGTTGCCTGTCGAACGTAATCGTGTCTTTCGCTGCTCCCGAACGGATAATTTATTGCTCAACTTCGCGACGAAATTGCAGTCCCGCGAGGGGGGATTTTCCCTAACATTCTAACAAAAGCTGTGAATGAAAAGTCTCACCGGCGATGATGACGCGCGCGGTGTGGCTGATCTGGCCCTCTCCGTTCCTGGCGATGCAGGTGTAATCGCCGATATCGTCGTTCTTGATCGTCGAGAGCCTGAGCTCCGTCCCGTCGTTGAATATCCCGACGTCTCGGCCGTTGGGCTCAACCGGAGACGCGTCCTTGTACCAAAGGATCTCTGGCGTCGGAGTACCCTCAGCCTGGCAGTTGAGTATTATCGCATCGCCCAGATTCACATATATCATATCATCCGGCGTTATGCTGAATCTGGGTGGCGCTGCGAACAATAGAGGCGAAATTTCAAATGATTAGATATGATTCAATACAACTGTATCTTGTCGCGTTGTTACGACTACAATGTGAACTCTGCAGAGCGCGGCGCGAATCGCGACTGATCTCTACATACAACTCGAGTAAAACCATTTCTCCTGCATCCCCGATTATTTTCACGACCCAGTAACGTAGTTCTCGCAGAGAACGAAGCTTCGCAAAAAAAAAATGTAAGCCGTTTATCTTTTTGTAAGTGAGGACGACGACGCTTGGCACTTTCAGGACGGAAAATGGCCGCGGGTAAATGACGTTAGAAGAACAATCAAGTCCGAGCAGAGGAGGTGAACGTTTAGAAAATGTTCCTCGAGAAAGTTCCGTCCGCGTTTTTATCCTGGTCCATCCTCTTTTCATCCTGGAGAAATCACAATGGTTCGTTGTTCGCGACCGAACGGTCACGCAAAAGAGTGTTTTCTCTCGTCTTAAGACGTACCGTATAAGATCGACAATTTCGGACGAGGGAATACGGGAGCGGTCGAGAATGGAAAACGAGGAAAAACGGGTGATTGAAATAATGTAAATTTTCCACGGCGTAATGGTTAAGAAAACCATCCTCCGAGCGATATTCCCTTTCTTGTCCGCGAGACAAAATTGTTCCGTTGGAAAAATTTTAATGACGTACGCGCAAGAAATCCGGTAGAATCGGAAAGGGCTCAAGTAAATATTTCTGCAGAAGCTGTACGCTTTCGCGTACAGTTTCTTTCGAATTGCTGCCGTTCGGGGCCGCTCTCTTTCTCTCTGTTCTGTTTTTCCAGGATATTGTCCGCTACTGTGCACCGTCTGCTTGCTTCGTCGTTATTCGAAGACGAGGAATTTTAATTTCGAGAGCGACGCTTCGCGGGAGATACAGTAGCGCGGAGATGAGGAAAGCGGAAAAAGAAAAAGGGGAGTGAAGTGACACGATGGGACGCGACGGTTTATGATTTTAACGCGAGCAAGCGACCGAATGGAGCAAGCTACAAAGTATAAAGGGACCTTAAGCGTCTTCCGGATGCCTCGAGGATACTTTTCCTTTTGATGTCGTTTACGGATCTATCATCATTGCCGTCGTCGTCGTCGCCTTCGTTGTTGTTATTGTCGAGTGTGACCGAAAGCTTGACACAGAACAAAAGCTGCGAACAGGGAAAATAGGGAATAAGCGGAGCAGAACGAAACGGGGAAAAGGGTGGATGAGGTGTGACGAGGAAAAAAAAAGAAGAACCACGCGATACATCCTTCCCAAGCCGTCTAAATGTTTCTCTTCCTTCCATCCCTTCGTCGTTTATAGCCGAGCGAAACGCAGCAATAAGTTTCTTCCTCCTTTCTCCCATCCTTTTCTTCATTTTTTTTCTTCTTCCCCTCTTCTTCCATTTCCCGTCCAGTAACACAATCTTTTTTGCGATTCTCCTTACCATTTTATTCGCCGTAAGCAGGGACGCCGTTCCTCGGGGGATTTCGTCGAAGCGATGAAGGGCACGGCGAAGAACTCCGGAAGAAGATCTAAGTTCGAGCTGCGCGCTGAGCAAGCAAGAAACATAACTTCTTCCACGACGCGCGAACTTCGGGAACGGGAGCACGACGGGGCGTGGTTGCACAGTGTTTGCTGAATGTACAATTCGCATCGAGACGCATCGGAGAACCGACAGCAGTGGCGGCGGTTCTTTCCGAAGCGTCTTTTATGATCCGCGTGCTTTCCTTCTCTTGACAGAAAGTCACGTCGACGAGGTAAGCTCGGAAACGCGGTTGGGATGAGAAGGAACGCGGGCGACAGAAAAAGGAATACTTTCGCGTACTATACTAGTTGATGTGTTTAACCAAGTGCGAAAGGAGGATATTCCGGAATTTCATGTGTTCTCCAACAATGCGCGAACGCGTTTCTTTCTCCCGATCGATGCGTGTTTCTCGATGAGATCAGTTTTCATTATCAAACGTTAATATACACACGCGTATTCTTACTTGAATACAAGTAAATTTAGATAATTTTATGCTCGAGAGAGCATAATAGAATTAGCACAAACAAAATGCCTAAGATATGTTTTTCTGTGTTTTATTTTTACTAATTTTGTTAAAATAAATTAGTAGCATTTTTGGTGACTCCAAAAGAATAAATCCAGTACAAATAAAATACCTATGTAGGCCTTCGCGGTGAATAAATTATGTATTCATAGCATGATAAGATATATATATATATAATTTGCAACTAATTGGAATGTACTTACCAAATAAAGTTAAAATAAACGCGAACATTTCGGCTTTGGATTTAAGTCCTTTTCAGTGGAAGTCAAGTATGAATAATTAGTAGTTTATACTTGACTTCCGTACTGACAAGGATCTCAAATTCAGAGTCGAAATATTTACATTTACTTGAATTTCGTTTAATAAGTACATCCCAATTAGTTGCGAATTATATCACGTTATGAATACATAATTTACACACCAACCACGGCTCATATAGGTATTGGATTTATTCTTGGAATCACAAATATTATTAATTTAATTTATTTAAATAAAATTACTATTAATAATAAATGTGAAACAGAGAAACATACGTAACTCGTATTATTAACTACATTAAAAATATTAACAATATTGGTAAAATATTATTAAGATAATTGTAATAATAAAATAATATATAATTAGATATAAAATGTGTGAAGGTATATTTTTCGTATATTATATACATTTCTTTTTCAGCAAATTATGAAAACTTGCAAATTCACCGAATTATTCAAACGTGGTCCTAACTTACGCGGTTAACTTCTTGCAAGTGTTATAAAACTGCATTAGCCGAAGTCGTAAAATCTTCTTAAGTTCAAAGTGATATTAACGAGGCTATTCGAAGCAGAAATAACGTAATTTCATGTTATATAAGCTGGACATAAAAGCTTCTGCTAAGAGCGCGTTTAGCACATAGTGGATATAACTTTTATTACTAGCAGACAATTTTACGCGAATACCAAGTTCTTTTTTTCCATCAAGTTCCATATAACATGAAAGTAACTTTTCATTTGTACTTTCCACTGCTCATTTCACAGCAATGCAAACTCGAGTGTGTCAAGAAGAGATTACATCGTCCCGCGCTTCATGTTAATCCCTAAATACTAAAGACACTCGCTGCCGCGAGTTGCATTCGCAATTGTTGGAATTTTAGAAAACACGTGAGAACAACTGAGACTACTTACCGTGGACGTCTAGATGAAACCAGGTACCGTTCTTGTGACCGTTGGGCGACCTGTTGAGGAAGACGACCTTGCACTTGTACCATCCTTGATCGCTCTCGCGGATATTCGTCAGATTGAGGCTGGCCTGGCCGTACGGCGAATTCTCGCTCACCCTCGAGACACGACCCTCGTATCCCTCGCCACTGTGGGTCGGATACGACTCGTACCATATGTATATCGGTGTCTCCTGCCCCTTGCACCAACACCAACACTCAACATAAACGAGGGATCGTAACGAACGAATATAAAGCCGGTGCGAGCATTCGTCTAATTTCATTTCAAATCGCGAGAGACGTTCATTCGGGAAGGAATTTAATAACTCACATCGGACACTCCGCGCTTGAGAATATTTCAGATTTCAGTCACGTGTATGAGGAGACGTCTAAGAAGGGACACTCACGTTATACGTTTGTGAAACTTTTATTTCGAAAGGGAATCCGAGAAACCTTTTCTAACGATTTTCCAACATTTTTGCAAGGTGACCGAAATCAAGTTTTAATATCGCTAACGGGGCGGGTCAGGGATGTACTCTATTATTCAGGGACCTTCCCTCTACGCGCGCGACCAAACCTCGTTACTCGCTCGCACCGGCCGTGAATCATGAGATGATAAATGATGAGACAAAGGATGCAGCATGTCTGACGAGTGAAACGATCCACGGGCGTTATCCCCGTACGCCTGGGGGTCGCTTGCTCCTCACGCAAGGGAGGCAAGACGTGAAATGAGAACAACAGGCGAGCACGACGTCTCCACGTGTCCGCGGCGTTTTGAAAAAAAAAAACGTTTCAATATGATTGCGTGTGGATGACGTCGTAAAAGATTGAATGGTTTCTGCGTATATACTCGATACGTGCTAGATGTGCATGCATTAATTGTTTCAGATACTCTCGTGCACTTTTATCTTTATTGTATAGGGAAAGAAAATGAGCGGTAAGAATGAGCGGTGAGCAATTGTCGAAGTGTCGAAGTTCAACTTTGAGGAAACTGGATCGCCAATTAAAAGTTTTCGCGATATTTATTTACGTAATGTAAATTGTACGAGAATAGAGATGCGCAGTGCTTCTGAAGGATAGCAGAGAAGATGCAAGAATGTGCAGGAACAATTGTTCGGTAGCCTTTGCAAGTGAGCGCACTCGACGTGCGATAAGAGATAGGAAGAGACAGTGCAATCGTGCTTTTAATTTTCAAAAGGCATTAAGTAAATTACGTTAATGAGAAAATATGATGAGCGTCCAATAATAATCCGTTGAAAAAAATTGTAAAATATATGAATGTTATATATATTATAATACATATATCACTGGATTATTTATATTTAAATGTTAGTGATCATCGGCACTTCTCAAGGGATGAATATGTGTAAAGTGTTTATATTTCGAACATACGAAGAAATTAATGCACAGAAATAAAACGTGATATTGTTTTATTTCTAAAGTTTTACAGAAACTTTAGCCATGCGGAGAGAAAGATAAATTGCTTAGCGATATACCATAACTTTAATGAAAATATAAATTGCATTAATATCAACATCGTTTTACGTTTGTTTCCATTATTGTAGATTAACTTTAATCTACTCTCTAAATTGTTCGGAATGGAATCTCATTTTAAAGAATGAAAATTGAGCCAGTCCTAAAAAAGAGTGGCTCAATTTTCAATCTGTAAGAGTGAGATTTCACTCTTCGGAGTGAGACTCACTCTAAAAGTTTTAGAGAGTACGTTCAACTTCGCTTTCTCTAACTTTTAGAACTAGAAAAAAAAAATGAGGAGCAAGTTGGCCGAGATTTAAAGTTAATCTACAAAGTTAATTTCATAGAACTGAGAATTAGGCAATCACTAAAGCTGAACGCGTAATTTTAAATATTTCCTTCGAGTCCTAATCACAATTTACGTTACGAGGGGACCGCGCATTATCGTTTATTTTTAGCAGTACGAGTTTAGCGATGTCGTCTCATCATAAAGAGAATATATGAACGATATGATGAGCGTACGGGGTTAGTGTCGTTTTATATACGCGTCATTACGTTGCCGTTGCGGAAAATTACGTCCTGTTAAGTCGGATGCTAAAACTGCTGGTAAGCACGTATATTTGAGCGAGCCTCCGGAGCTAAAATGGCCCATGTAAACGCCTGCATTAAAATCCGCTGCGTTATCGCTCGTATTAATGCATTTGCTTCAAGACATTTAATCCGTACAACGATGCGCGAGAGATCCAACGAAATAAAGTCGTCATCCCTCTTTCCTTTCATGTTTATGCGCACACGATATTTAATACGGAGAGCATAGATTTAATTAGATCTTCAATCACGAGCCGTGAATTGTGCCGGCATTTCGTTACGTGCGGTAGTTAATGACAAAATTGCGACGATTATGACGTAACAAAGCTCAATGATCTTGGATTTGATTGATGCAGCTACACTGCATATTCAAGTGTGTCATAAGTGTGATTTCATATATACGAATGATTTAGTTTTCCTGTAAAAGTAACCCGCTATACTGTATACAGAAGTGGATTTACATTTAAACATAAAATATAGTGCTATTTTTGCACGAGAGACTAAATTACATACAGCAATATCAATTTTCTAGCCCGGAATTGCAATGATAGAAACATTAAACAAATAATTAGGTCAAAGGTTAAAACTAGTTTATTCAAAACGTCAAGAAGAGATTGAAACTACTTATTCATTAATATACAATACATGGGACATTTCAACTACACTATTTTTTCAGCCCAATTATAATTTAAAATAAATTAACAGTGTGGAAACAAATTGAATACATGAGCAACTAATATTGAAAGTAAAACTACTCTTCTTTATACGTCGCATACCGAGATCTATTATACATTAAAACCAAAACTGTTTTCTGTTCGTTGAAATGCGAAAAGTAGATCACATATAAATACATGAAATATTACACACTTGGATTTGGAGTATGTTACTCATCGGTGAGTAGAGATAAAATTTCCGAAGGTGAAAATTCAGCGCAGCAAAATTTTACCGTCGCTAACGAAGTTCCAGTGACGTAAATTGATTAGATCGCGTCTTGCGATCGATTCGCAAAAGGCCCCGCGATAACGCTGAATGCGGTTTGCGAAGCACGTAAACCGCTAGCGTGGAACGGCGTGGCGGTCGACGGAATCGTAAGTCCTGGCCCCGCATAAATCCCGACGGACGTTCGTCGCTGCAGCGGAAAATAGCTTTCGGAGACGTAGATCGCCGCATTTGGCAACATGGGGCAACGCGGTGATATCCCGACGTTTGACGGACTCGGCGATCTTTCTGCCTCGGA
>NW_017304438.1:2992305-3017396 GCF_001594115.1 Trachymyrmex septentrionalis | reverse complement strand
TAGATCGCCGCATTTGGCAACATGGGGCAACGCGGTGATATCCCGACGGGATCTTTGACGGACTCGGCGATCTTTCTGCCTCGGAAAAAAAAGAAAAGAAAGAAAGATGAAATAAAAAAAGAAAGAGAGAGAGAACGAAAGTACGTATATACACGGGAAAGTGTCGGTGCGGAAAAGTCGCGAACGTGCCGCGACGAATGGTGTCTTACGTTGAGCATTGACTGCCCCAGTTGACGGTTTCTATTTCGAGCTGTTGGCCTACTTGCGGCAGCGACGACTACCGACGGCGACGACCCCGGCGGTGATGACGACGACGTGCAACCCCCGTGTGATTTCAATATTATTCTCCCCGGGTGGCGCGTGGAGCGTGCCGCGGTGGCACGCTCGATATTACGAAGCCGAGAGTTATTGCACGATGTACCGGCTGGTGCCGGAATATCGATTTAGATTTACACGCTTGCTAAGAGACCTAAGAAAGAGATCGTCGGACTCCTGTCGGCTCCCCGCGACGACGACGACGACAATGATATTTTGACGAATCTTGGCGCATCTACTCTTTCTCAGCGGCATGCTTTTAAAGGGAGTAACGCGGAATTCATAATATCAATCGTACCTGTGCAACAAGTACCTTGCAACTTGAAAGAAGTCCGTAATGGACGAAATGAAAGCTTGACAAGATAAATTAGAGAACACGCGCGGGGCAGCGTTCGCGACGAAGGGAAAAGAAGGACGATGGGGGAGGAGGGGGGGGGTTGGTTATAGACGGTGTAGAAAGAAAAGCCGAGAAAGGGAGGTAACTCGGATTAACGGGCGCGGAGCAGCCTCTGATAAAGAACGGCAGAAGTGAAAAGGACGACGGGACGCGGGGCGGCGAGGGGAGTTGCAAAAGGGATTCATGAAACTGGAATAAATTACAGCACTGAATGGCACTCTGAAGGAGTGCGGGACCTATTTTCTCGCCCTTTTCTTAGCGCGCGGGACGCCGGATTGTGAGGTACGGCGAATGGTGGAAGCGGGCGCGAGAGGGGATGAAAGAAAAAAAACAAGGATTTCTCCATCGGGGTTGCACACATCCGAACTGCCGTTGGGCGAGGCTTTCAGTGAATAAGTCGTTCTCTTTCGCACGAGTGCCATGCCGGCGCCCCGTGTTTACACGTATGCGCGACAGTCATGTGGGTCACTCGCCTCCGTTTTATTTTTCATTCCTGGCATTTTATTCATGTAACTCCGCTTGCTCTCTCTCTCTCTCTCTCTCTCTCTTTCTCTCTCTCTCTCTCTGTCTCTCGCCGATGAAATGTAACGTGGACGGACTCGCGCTTACACGGCTCAGATCCCAATTTCTGAATAATGAGACGTAACATCGTAGGTATTTTATTTTTTTGCAGCGAATGTAGGATCGCTTTTATGGCACGGAACAATGAGGTTGCGAAAATAGCACACGTACATTTTCGAAATTACCGCATTGTATCTAATGTATTTTTTTTTTTTTTTATATGAGAGCGGAGAATACTTTTGTTACTTTTTTTTTTTTTTATTAAAATAAAAAGAATGTAACTTTCGGCCATAAGATTTTTAAAGGGGCGAGCAACGGAAGCACTGTGTACACCGTGCGATGAGGTACCGAGGTATCGGAGTACGAGAGCGTGTGCTTATTGGCTAATAATATTTATCTGGCCGATAAAGTCGCTTTATTGAAAAGAGGAGAATGAGGTGTCACCTCCTTCCCGATAGTCAACATGTCAGGCGACGTGTATCGATAATTCAATCCCCGTGGAATGTCCGCATGCGCGGGAAACGAAGTATCGATAAACTACAAATGCGGTCGTAACTTCGTTTGTCTTATTACCTTTGCGCTATAAACATATACCGCGTCTCCCGTTTCCATCCCTGATCAAAGTACTTCGTCAAAGTACGCGTCGTACGATATTTAACAAAAGTTTTTCACCGACCAGCTACGCCGAAATATTCAGTACGGAATAGATGATAGGTATGTATTTATTGTAATAGATTGCGGGGCGCGACGCGACATTTGTTGCGAAAACGCAAATTATCTGTTTCGTGCAAACGAGCAGATAAATCAATTAAAACCGGCGAAAACCATTTTTCAATGCGTCCCAATAAAAAATTTAGTCAGCCGAAGCAATCCTCGAAAAATTGAACTCAATAATTCAGGCTGTAACACACCGCTCTACGTAATGGCGCATAAATGGATGACAAATAAAACAGTTTCCACAAGTGAACGAGAATCGTGCGTGGGTTGCGGGCACTCTTGTTCCTTATGCGTATATCACGATATATCACACAATCGCTCGGGTCATCCGGCGCTCGGCTGCGGAACTTATTGCGGAAATTTTGATAATTCATCCCCCGAGCGACATCGGACGAGGCTAGTCGCGCTATAACCGACGTGCAGGGTTGATATTTAAGGTAGTTGCCGTATCCTCCGGAGATCGAGCCGAACCCGAGGCTAGCCGAATGAATTAAACGTTAATGAAGGGTTGGTTCTCGAAATAGCGTAGCACCGTGCCCGCCACACGTCGATCGATCTGGATTTGTAAAGCTGCATTGACAATTTAATTTGCTCCCCTGTGGTAAAGTAGACGTGCGTATTAACGTTTTCAATATTAGATTTTATTGATAATGCCGGTTATTATGCGGAAATATATACCGCGGCTTGGCTGATATGAGGATTAGTGGATGTAAGCTTTAGATTTATATTCAATTGAATTATTGATATACTCAACGTTATTATTATATTACAAACTGCGGTATTGCGGTTACGACCCTTATACTGCAATTTCAGTGACGCCGATTATTATGCAATGTATCGACGTGCCGACTTAAGCTATCTGCATGAAAATTCATGAGCGTCCGCCGATTGTGCTCGAAATTCGATTTGGTTTTCATAGAATCGAATTTATCATCCCTATTTTATCAGACTATTACCGACTAATAATAGTTCGACTAAAGCTACGATAGAATTGCGAATTCGTCTTTGCAGCAGTTAATGAATATTTCAGGGGACCACTAAGTAGCAGGTGAGTTTCTACGGAAATGTTATTAGAGATCGATATCATTTCCGCGAACTCTAACTGGCGCAAAGGTGAAGGGACTTCATGAAGAAACACGATGTATCCCTATGAATCGATTCAGGGAACTTTCTATCGATTCTTTTTACAAAGTTAAAATATGCAGGCTGAGTAAATAGTTTTTAATTGAAAAACGTTGGCATCCTGTTTGAATACTTCGCTCGAATGCATTATTTCTTATACCTCTTTGATAGTAAAAGAGAAGCACGATACAACAAATGTATAGCTGCATGATAGTGGTAGATAACGTTGACAATTACATTATTCATGGAGCACTATTTTATTAATATGATTTTAATGTACAGAGTGTTCTGGTGCTTTACGAAGTACTTTCCACTGCTTTGCACTTTCTATCATGAAAGAAGTTTATTAATATTCCCAAGAAGCGACAAGGGCAACGACCGACCAGTGCTTCACCGGGAAACTTCTTGAAAGTCAATACCATTTTCACGAACTTGTTTAGCAAAGATGCGAAGTAAAGGATAGGAAGCTAAGGACTCGCGATAGCCTTGTTTCACGCGATTCGTTCTGTCGCCAGTCAGTCGATAGAATATTCTTCTGAATGCAGTACAGATACCGCGATATTTTCCATCGACACGAAAACATTTGTGTTTTATTCATTGTTCAAGAGTTGTCCGAAAAGATATAAGTTTGTATAGAAATCAACATATCGTAATTTCGTATTTCATTTGACTTTTTCAGGACGGTAGCATTGTAGTGGCGCTGAAACAGTATCGTATTTTTTGAGGCATAAAATACAGTGAAATAATGTATTATAATAAATGTTATTCAAGGAAAAACTGTAAAATTTTTGAAACAGACCCTCGTTCTCTACAGGTTAATATTCTATTCAGTGCACAATTCGAAATTTTGTAAATTATGTATCGGTAAAATGTGTGTGTGTGGACAAATTTATGAGTATGAGCTAATGTTGACGTCTCATATAATATATATCTGTATTAGGAAATTAATTTATCCAACTTCTGAGTGGTATCTTTAAGAAGGAAGTTTGTTAAACATCGGAGTCATGTAAAGTAATATCCAAGTATTCGTTAAAACACTTTTGCGAAACGATACTTGTTTTACCTAATTATTTTGAGTGAACAACGCTTAGCTGTGATACTTTACCCGATATTTACATCAATATTTAATCGAACTCTTTTGATTTACGTAAAAGTTTCGAAAACTTTGTTCTGGTAGAGCACGATCTACTTGGTGTGATCTTAAAGTAGATACATTCTCACTCTCCTTCCATGCGGTGCCACTTCTGCTAGTTTGATATCGAACGATATTTGAATTTCCTAAAGTATAGTATAATATTACGTTTACATTTTTCCATATTCTATTTCCTCCAAGAACGTGTTAGGAAAACTTTTTCCTTATCGAAATGCTTCTCCACGTAAAAATCCGAATTATATTTTTTTCCCCCGCTTTCGCGTATATTTATCGATACCACGCAGGTTTTATTCTCAAATGCTTTCGCCACTCCGCGTCGCTGCTTCATTAGGACAAACAATCAATATTTGCGCTCGCGACCAATTTGCATACTCCGCGTCAACATCCAATTAAGTCAATTTATACAAGCCAACCTCATAACAACCTGTGGTTATGGGTTAAAACGGGGTTCGTTCTTCTAATCGAGAGCCGTGATTTTATAAAACTACGAAACGCCACGGGGGCTGCTTCGAATTTGGAACGAGAGCAGCTCATTAATACTTCGCAAACAAGTATAGGCGAGAGCCCTTGAGCTCTTTCAGAGCGGCGCGCTGTAGAAGTCGATGCCGTTTTCATGAGTTTATTTGGATAGAAAGGCTCGGGCGGGGAACAGCGAGGAAGGTATGGCGATCGGCTAGCTACCCCGCCAAGTTACTTATGGAACTCGCTTGCTTTACGCAGCAAGTTCGGCCGCTCCGCTGGAGAGAAACTTACGGAACTGGATATCACTTTTGGGAAATGGCAATCGAGTCCACCCCGTCCTCGGTGAGAACTAATTCCCCGGGGAGGTAGCACCTGTTCTGCCGTAAGCTGCCAACGTCGTAGCGCGAAGCTACCTTCGCGCTCGGGATCGCAAATTGCAAATTAAAGGACGTGCAGCAACGGTGGCCGAGCAACTTGGGAAGTATCGTGCGCGGCTTTGTGTGCGCCTCGCAATTGGCGTGGGGTATTACAGCGCAATGCGACTCTTTAACTGAATCCAATTTCAACGCTGCATTCGTATGAATTATGTATCCTTCTTGCGAAACTCTCGCCTTCCGGACGGCGAATCGGCGGACCTGAAAGTTAGCCTCTGGAGTCTTGACCTCTGTTAAGGTGCGATTAACTTAACGCGGACTGACTTAGTTCAGGATTTAACTAATTTTACTGCAGCGCAACATATTTCCGTCGACTTTCATCACTAAATTTCATTCGTCACGTTATTTATTTAACGTTTATAAGAGGAGCCACTATAATTCCGTGCCGAAACAGTATCACATTTTGAAGCAAAGAGAATACAATTAAGTAATGAATTGTATAACATATATCTTATTTAAGAACTCAACTTAAAAAATAGACTCCCTCTAAAAGTTAACAACAATATGAATAATAACACAGTAAACAAAAAATTAAATATTTCCGCTTATTTCTATCTTTCGCTCATTTCTTTAACAGACATTTAACTATCTATTTCCGTAGACCACTTTCGAGATTGACCGATAAGTATCTGCGAGCCAGCAGGTCGCACGTACGTATATAGATCTATTGGTTTATTCGCGTGACAACCGACAGCTTCTTACGAGCCTCTCCTCTGATGATAAACAGCAGAGACATGTCTGGCAAAAAGTGCGCCGTTCGTAAAATCGCCGAGTCCTTGGATAGGCTCATTGAATTTCCAGAGCGAAAAGGGTAGATGACATTGAAGGGGTGACGGGATAGACATCGTACGCCACTTTCCATAGTCACGTCAGTAGCGAGAAAATTGTCTCGGCAGAGCAAACACTCGAACGGCTGTTTATCTTTGCCGTGGAATCCCCTCTCGTATATATCCTATGAACGAAAATACCACGGGCGCGGATAGTGTATCTACGGTCGTCATATGTATGTGTATAGTTGAAGATGAGCAAACGCACGTACTTGCGCGTGCGTGCTTCTCTATCGTGGCACGATGTACAATTCCATCTCTCGATTCTGCGGGCCGTTTACGCGGGATAACAAGGATCTTAATGGCTGGTGCGTACCACGGATTGTTTAACTCAGAAATCATAACTGAAGTCTCTGTGGGCCTTCTGGGTCTCTCACGTGGTTGAGCGCTGACTCTCGCGCATCTAATTTCACAGAAATATGAGGATGATTTTCTACGTTAACTCCATCGCGGAACGCTCTTTCGTCACGTTATACGAAATGTACTCACGAGGCGTGCGTGAAATTTGATTAGAGTAGCCGGAGATACTGGAACTTGATGCTTTTGCATTTAATTTGAAGTTTTCTGCTTCATACGTAGACGAATTACTGTCTGTTTAACGCTCATCTTGGCTCTACTCACGTTCATCTAAGCAAAGTTTCCTAGTAAAGAGTCGCATACACCGCTATTCCCCCACACTTTCGTTATTAAAAAGATTAGCTTGCGACCATCGTACGCACTACTTTACTACTACTAGAGGTATTCTCTTTCTCGTTATGACTCATTTATATTCGAGCCGCGAATGTTACTCCGAAGCGCTTATTTTCCGCTTGCTTAACGAAAATTACTAGGGATTCTAATCGCAATTTTGGTCACCTCCACTCTCGCCTTCTCCAGCAAGATTGGGATTTCGCGGATACTAATTATCTCGTTAGTCGCCATCCCGCGCTGAGGTTTACATTAATACTAATAATGTCGAGAAAAAGGAAAAAACGAAGCTTTTCTAATTAACAGGGATAACGAGGAACGAACGGCTCGCCGAACGATGAAAGAGTAAGTCGTTAAGAGAGGAGCGAATTGTGACGAGAGACAGAGGGTTGGGGGTGCTCGAAACCGCACGTAGGGGATCGACCGCGAGGGAGGAACGGTAACCCTGACACAGTTGAGTAGTTCAGCTTGACCTCCGTACACATTCTGCATTATGTATGCAGACCTCCTAACCCTATGCGGATTCGCCTGCATCGGCCGCGATAAAGTGTCGCCTGTACTGCATGACAGTGTCGTTCTGCATCCCTTTGCGGCGCGACGAAACCCGCCCGGTGCAATTGCAAATTGCGATGTTACCGGCTCGGAATAAAGGATCCCGCACTAATCTTATGTAAATGTGGATCCCAGTCGAATTTTACTGAAATTTTACTATAATGTAGATCAAAAGTCCTCATAGGCAGGAGGTCCAAAAATGGACAGTTTTCGAGATATTGGAAATGAAATGTTGGAATTTTTTTTTTTTTTTTTTTTTTTTTTTAGCTATATTTCCAATATCTCGAAAACTGTCCATTTTTAGACCTTGAGGACTTTTCGATCAGGACATGATGATCTACGTTATAGTAAAATTTCAGCCAATTTGACTTGGATCCATTTTACATAAGATTAGCGCGGGATCCTTTCTCACGCTTGACACTTCGGCACGTTTCTGAAGATCGCGATTGAATACGACACCGATGGAAGAAAAATATAATCGATAAAACTCTAGTGCTTTTTCTCTTTTGCAAAGTTTCTTGTTCGTTATTAATTTAAATTGAGTTAACATAAAAGATATCATTAAAAAAATATAATCAGTATAACGTTACAAGAGATGTACGATACTTGGGGTCTGATTAAAAAAAAAAAGTTTAAGAAGCTTAAATCGACCGTCGGAAAAATCCTCGTAAGAAGACTGCGCTTGCCTCGGTCTCGTGTTTATACCGAAAAAAGAGAGAGAATAGAAAAATAATTACCTTCGTGGCTTACGTTCGCCGACGGAATAAGAGGGAAAAGAAATGGATAGTCGCGGAGCGTCGAGGTTTCACCCTGCTGTCTGAAGGAAGAAGGAAGGAGGCAGGAACAACGACGCTTGTCTACGACGTGGATAATATTCAGCCGAAATTCGGGAGGGAGATCTGCCAGGTTGCGGGTAACTTTCCGAGACCTCAGAGAGGTTTCTAACGCAAGGGTCGCGGGGGAGTTGAATGCGACGGCGAGAGGGTTCCCTTCGCCAGAGGTGAATGCCTCCCGAGTGGAAGCGCCAGTGAAATTGAATTGTAGGAAGACTCTATTTCTCTTTCTCGCGTACAAACACGTTCCTACGTCTTTCGCTCGCTCTCTCTCTCTCTCTCTCTCTCTCTCTCTCTCTCTCTCTCATTCACTCACTCAGTCACTCACTCACTCACTCTATTTCTCTTTCGCTCTGTCTTTCTCTGCCATCGCGCGCGCCGTCCCCCAATCTCGCTTTCTCCCTATCTCAGCTTCCGCCATCTCGCTTGTTCTCCACCAGTCCACGCTCCTCCCTCCTTTCTCCCTTCGTCCTCCATTCATTCCGTCTCTCCTTCCAGTGTTTGCGCAGTTGACTCGTGTCTCCATTTGTTTCATTAAATTACGTCGTGCTCCCTTCCTACTTTTCCATTCGCAACGAGAATATATCCACCATCCACTCACCGTCGTCAACCAGAATTCCTCCCTCATCCAGTGCCACTCGCGGTACTTTTCTTTCAAAATAGAAGTACGCGGAGAAACAAGAGGGGAAAGCCTCCATTATGCCCATCCGACCCTTCAACCCTTTCTTACAAATTTAATACCGCCCGCTTTTCCCCACCCGCTCTTGTCTTTCCCTCTCTCATTTTGTTTCTCTTGCTTTCCCGTTTAATCTAGCTATCCCCGATGTATTAGCGAACGAGCGTATTTGCCAGCTGGCTTCATGGACAAACACACGTCCCTTAGCGGAGGGTTCTCTCGTTAAGAGTAAAAGAAGCAGTGGCAGAGCGACGGGAAGAGCGCGAGGGATGGGCGGAGAGCGAAACAATAGGAGTCACAGCATTCCCGCCGCGAAGGGCGCGCATTAATTTGCATTCTCCACTTACATTTGCGCGATGCTACCGTAATTCCATTGGAGGGCCCATGTCTCGATGAATGGTAACGCTGCAAAAACATTTAAAAGCTCGCGCTGCAGCCGAAGAATTATTCGTTATTATTGCGCGCCTCTCCATGGCAGAAAATGATTGCTCCTCCCCGCAGGTAACTGCATTACCCGTGGCATGCGGGGGGGGGGAAGGGGGAGGGGAGGGGTGAGAAACGTAGATATTCATAAATAATTGAAATAATCGAATATGAATAATTGTTCGAGAATTGTAATTTCTCGCGCATAATTCGAGATAAATTACGCCACATGTTACTAATTCGCAGTATTATGCGATTATCGATCGAATATCTCGCACGCGTCGCTAGACGGAAAGACAATGCGAGTATTTTACCCGAACGAGAGTTAATTCAATTATGGCGTGAAGCGCGCTTTTGAATGCCTCTGAATAACGTCTATAGGGATATTCTTTTCTCTCTCTCTCTCTCTCTCTCTCTCTCTCTCTCTCTCTCGTATTAATTAATGATTACGTGGAATAATGGTTTTGAACCGCGTTCATTATCACATAGTACCGTGTACTTTTGTGTCTACCTCAATGTATTCGTGCGAAACAAGACACGGTAACCTTCTGCAAGATTTGTCCTCCCGGGAGGTTTATGGGTGGAAGAGGGGGAGGGCTAACTTCCTAACGGAGGTGACAATGGCAACCACCCCCCCTCCTCCCCGCCATCCGCTACTGTTGAAAACGCGCATTAATTTTCCACGTGTGTTGGCGGTGCGCCGCGTAATCTCGTAAGGGATGCCACACGGATGTTATATCGTGGGGTAGTGCCATGGAATAAACGCGCGTTGCGTACGCGTAAGTTTTAGCCCGGCCGGCGCGGCCACGGCCGGACTAAAGAGCAAAATGTGAGGCGAACGAACGCACACCCTGGCGAAAATTTCGTTCCTCCACTTCGGGGTACTTCGGCCCGGGGAACTCGCGCGAATTCTCTCCTTTTTATCCTCGCTCGCGGCCGAACCAGTTAACGGGGAGCCGGGCATAAATGCAAATTGTCGCGTATGCAAATTGCACGTTTGTATTAGCACGTACAGAGGCTCTTGCAGAATGGCCTTTACGAGGGACGAGTACGAAAACTCTCACCCTCCGACTTTAAACGGGGAAAAATAATTTTAACGTGGCTTTTCTTTTTTTCTCTCTTCCCTCTCTCTCTCTTTTTTTTTTTTTTTTAATTTTCTTGCTCTCCGCTGATAGCTTAAGAGGCGGGGACCGTTTTTTTAAAAACCGCGCTTATAGCGTGAAACCAAACGAAAGACATCCGAAGTTAACGCTCGCGAGAGTCCACATTATGGATCAAACAAACCGTACAATACTCTTTCTCTGCGCGCAGATTCAACCGTGGAATTGCATTCGAAAAAAAAGCCCACCGCGATTATACTTTAGCTTCTTTCATTCAACGTCTTTTGATATAATTTACGCCCGGCACATGTGGATTCAACGTTATTTGTCTTGAGGTAATTTAATCAGAGGTGACTCTTCTTGCGCATACGCGGAGTAGCTAAAAGCGAAAACGGGTAAAAAGGAGCGACGTGAAATGAAAGAATGGAAAAGCGCGAGAGTCGGAAAAACGTTAGTAGTCACGATCGCGATCAAATCTGCATTTCCCTTCCGCATTGCAAAAGAGCTATGCGAGTACAGGTCTGCAAACGCGTGCACGAATGTTGACGTGATCTTTAATGCGAATCCGTTTCGCCGGACTCCCCGTCCTCTCTGTGCGATTCGAGAAGCCGTCAAAGAGGGTGAATAAAATGCGCGTTTCCGCATCTCGTTTCTTCGACTTGAATCGCGCCCGTAAAAAAGAACCACCGTGAAAACTATCCCCGGGACTTTTGCACATATTTCCGCCGGATTTATTGACGTGCAAATAAATTTCGAAGATCGAGAGGGGAGTCTCTGGCGGTTTTGGACGAAGCGGATCGAGGTAAAACATCGACGTTCTCCCGTGTGTACCGAGTACCGAATCGCAGGTGCGATACGGAGGAATGTGCCGCCGCAATTTACGAGAGTGCTTTTTCTTCGTTCATCGAACCGGTTAGTGGATGCCGGCAGCGCCGAAGGCTCGCCTCTCCTATTCGTACCTACGATGGACACGCGCGGGTAACGTGTAGCATCGACGCTACCGCGCGTTTCACGGTGCACTAAATTTATTTGCTTCGCGGGAAAGCAAACAATAACGTGGATACGCGCATGATAAATGATCCAGTTTGATTCACTCGGCGCTGCAGGCGCCTAAAATTGGTTTCAAGGCTGGCCCGGTGCCAATAAATATGATCCCTAAGTGAAAATATCTCATCGAGAAGAGCACGTTCCTCTCGTGTCTCTATACAATAATAATATATTCGGGGGGGGGGGGATTTCTTTCATCCAGATATTCCGCGGTAGCAGCGATTTCTACGGGAGGCAAAGACACGATTCTGTGAACGGGGAAAGCTCCGAATGAAAGATATCTCGCCTTTTCATTAAGAATTTTTTTCGAGTCTCTTAATTATGGATCGTAGCTCTTTTAATTATCGCCGGTAATTGCAATCGAGACCGGGCCCATCGCAGTCCAGGAGGTGCATCGCCTGCATGGGAAAAAAATAGTATCCGGGGGAAACACGAGGAGCTAGTTTCGCGCCATGGACGAGCGCGGGGATGCAAAAAGTCAGACGGGAAGAGAAATTAGTTGTCAGCCGCAGCGCCATAGACAGGGGGGAGGAAAGCAGGGGGGGTGGCAACAGCGACCTGGGGAAAAGAGGGAGAGGTTGGCACCGGAGGGGCGGCATTCGAATCGTGAGAGGGGCGGGTGGTCGAGACCGTGAAGGAGGATGGCTCAAAAGCCTCGGGTTTCCTCGCGTGATTTATGCGAGATATCCAACGGTGCCGCGCGTAAAAAAGAAAACAGCCCTCCGCTGTGTGCCAACCCCCCCCCCCTCCCGTACTCGCGTCCTTCTCCTCGCTCCTCCCGCTGCCACCTCATCGCTGCTCGAGTCGTCCTCTGGAAATGGAAATGGCCGGGGCGCATCGTTCCGCCGTTGGAAATCTCTTGCTATTAAAAGCGTTTTCCGAGGGACGGTAAAAAGGACGGCTATATACGAGAACTGACCTCAACCGGCTCGCGCCTCTCCGAAGTGATTTGCCAGAACACGGTAATTAAAGCTAATAGAAAAATTGCTGGGACGATTGGACGTGGAGTTGGGATGAGGTGGAAGGGTCTGGAATTTTTTTTTCTGCAATATAAACGAAGAGCGCCTTTTTTTTCTCTGTGAAGCTATAGACACTCGAGATGAGATTAGCCTCACGTTCCTTTGATCCCCAGTTCGTCGACGTATACTTCTTTACGATATGATCCTTATTTTGCATGCAAATGATACTTATTTACATATTTTTTCATTTCTGATTTATCGCAACTACACTTTCTTTTACACAGGTAATGTATTCAAAAGCATTACGTTAAAAGGAAACATTACTCTTATCGTGTTTTGCTTTTTATAGCATCTTATTAATTCATGTCGATTGCAAATGTAGCGATTATCGACGTTTGATTGACGTTTGATTAATCATCCTTATTATACATCCACATGATAATTAATTTACATATTTTTTCATTTTTTATTTATCGCAAATATATTCTATTTTATACACAAGCAATGTATATTCTTTTCAAGAATATTACATTAAAAGGAGAGACATTGTGGTTTCCGTCCCTTTATACGAATCCACGTCGATTACAAACGTGTAGCGATTATTCATCAATTGATATTCGATTAACGTTTAATTAACGTTTGATTGATGTTTAATTAATATGATCTTTACTTTTCATGCAAGTGATACTTATTTATATATACTTTCATTCCGATTTAACGCAATATTCAGGGCTGAACATGTATTTGAAATACTTTTATTTAAAACACAGTATTCGCGATAAATGTATTTTGTATTTTATATTTCAGCGAAGCACATAAAAGTATTACGTATTTTATATATAAAAATCGAAAGGCTAAAAGTTTTTCAACTGTAAACGCATTTTGTAATTCAAATAATAAAATTGATTGTCACAGTCTTAGTATTTGAAGTACAAAATACAAATGAACTAACAAATAATGTATTTCAAATAAAAGTATTTCAAACACATGCTCAAAAGCTCTGAGTATATTTTATTTTATATATGCAGGCAACGTATTCCAGAATGTTACGTTAAAAGGAAGCATTGCGGTTCCAATCCCTTTATACGAATCCATGTCGATTACAAACGTACCGATTATTGATCAATGGACGTTTGATTAAATTAAGCTATAGTTGCGGCCAGAATTCGGGGTGCAGGTACAATAGTGCCGAATAAAACGTCCATCCGCCGCGTTACGCGGTCCTCCGAGCGTGAGGTCCGCTTGCGGAGTCGCGTGCATTTATGACGTTCGATATGCGGTAACCGTCGGGGCAACGACACGATTATACTCGCGATTAATTTCTATCATATCGATCCGACGTCGGAAGTGCGGCTCGCACGGTACCTAGCGCCATGTACGAAGGCACACACCGCCGGTGCATGTATCGCCGTTCGCTGCTAATCCTTGTAGAATCGCACTCTCGAGCACGCACAGGATGAGAGAACACGCGAGTATGCGTGCCCAAGTATGAGCGCGGCTTAAGATTACGTCGTCGGGCATCAACCGTCGCGGCAGGTACGGGTAATCTCGTGGCGACGATCCACGTAGTATTGTCTTTCGGCGTGACCGATCGATCGATTAATTAATTATAGGATGATGGTAGATTTGCAGAGTCAATATTGAATTGACGGTTAATGCGTTTCCGGCAATGCGACGCCGGATCAATTGAAAATCCCCGGCGGTCCCCGTGAGACCATCCCGGCGCTGGGCCATCTCGCGTTTATACCGCCCGCATTTTAATTACGCGTTTAAAAATACGTTTCATTTTTTACCGCGCGTTTTATGCGGCGCCGTGTACGCGCGGTAGGTACAGGTAATCTCGTCCACTCTCTCATGCACAAATAACGGCCAACACTATAATTCGTTCGATCGTGTTAGTTTCCACACGCCCGGCGTCGATGGCGTCGCTTTAATTTTAATCAATTTATTTCGCGGCATTACGCACGCACACACCGCTGATCGGCGAGATGATATCTCGCGCCGGCGAGCTTACCAGATTAGCGGAATATTTCAACTATTGATCGCGAGAGGGATACCGATAAGTGCAACGCGACTGTACAAATTCACGGTAATGCGACATACATGCGAGTACGGTATCACTAAACATATACATATTACATTACGCTACATAGCAGGCAAAATTTTCTACACGAATATTACATTCACCGGCCCACACCGGTGGTGTCAGACGATTGCAGGCGGGTAGGTACACTAATTTCAGGATTGGGAAAGTTACTTATAAATTATTTTTTATTATTAGAAAATGAGTACAGTGAGTTCGGGTGTTTCATTTTTTTATATCATATAATATTTTGTCAATTGCTCCAATTTTGCATTACTTTCTGTACTCAATTTCAATATAACAAACGCAGATAAGATAAAAGTACTTCAAAAGGGACTTGTATCTAAGTTATAATTTCTCAAACTTGATTAATTTTTATAATATATTTGCGAACGCACAGAAAGAAAATTAGTTTTAAATTGATAATAATATTCTTATATATAAAAACAAAAATATATCTTGCTTTAAAGATTTTAGTCTTGATTTAATTGAATTTGTATTGATGCAAAATTTTTAATCTCGAATCGAATACACAAAGTATTATATTAAAATACTTGTATCAACATAAATTCAATCAAATCAAGATTAAAAGCTTTGATGTAAAATTACACCTAGAGAAAAGTTCTTCTTCGTGTTAAAGAAATATTTCTTTGCTATACGGTTAAAGAAAAAATTTCTTTGATTTCTGAACGTCATTTCTTTGATTTAAACATTATTTTTTTAAATTAAATAAAATTTCTTTAAATCAAAAATAAAATTTATTTGATCTAAAAAAATGTTTAAATCAAAGAAATGACGTTCACAAATCAAAGACATTTTTTCCTTTAACAGTATAGTAAAGAAACGTTTCTTTAAATCGAAGAAATCTTTCTCTGGGTGTATAATATTTTTTCTTATATATATGAGCATAATTATTATCAATTTAAAAATAGTTTTTTTTCTGTATACACAAGACCGTATAAATCATAACGGGAGAAATCTGCAGAGCGCAATCACGTATTTTACGGCGAGCCGAAGCCGCGATTGCGCGATCTAATTGCATCGATGATACATCGTAGTTTTATGCGGCAGTCATACATGCTGCTTCAGCCACACGCGACGTACGTTTTTTTTTCCTCTCCGATTAAATCCGCCACCACCGCGTGCAACAGCGAACAACGCATGCAAGGCACCAGAGGTTAGAGGAGACAGAGACATGATTTTTCAATTTTCCGCTCCCGAGATAGAAGTGGGAAAGTGCACTACTCCGCATTGTTTCGTGATGGACGAGCTGGCCGTTCGCGGACAAGCCGCGCGCGAGTAATTCGAAATACTCAAACTAGATGTCGATGTACTAAAAGAAACGAGGATACTCAAAGCAGACATCGAAAGTCAATCTCAAAGAACGAAAAGGGTATTCACTCTTGCATTTCGAGCAAAGCATCGTTTGATCATTCCTGAGATCACAGAAAAGTAACAGTCAACATCATTCCGCGATTTAAGGATGTATCAAATGTATAGTCTCTGTGCAAAAAGTTACTAGGAATTGGAAATTTATATTTTCCGAATAAAAATAAATGTTACATATATATTCATACAATGAGGAAAAAATACTTAAAAATTTATTTGTGAAATATATAATATTTACTTTACTGAAATAAATTTCTATTTAAATGTACAGCGAAATGAAATTTTATTCCTAACAAATAAACTATCTATTTTATTTTTTTGTTTATTAATATTAATGAGATATATATATTTCACAGAAATATTTTGTCATCATAGTCAATTTTTTTATGACCAATAAATATCAATAAAACGTCATATGTACAATATTTGCTTGCGAATATTGCGATTTATTTATTTATTTTTTTTCAGTACATATGTAAAACTGTCCAATAAAGTCAATGTTCTTTTATATGTATTTAATATAATTTTATAGTTTAAATGAAAATTTTTTTCATTTTATTCTAATTATTTTTTACAAACATATCCATTGAAATAATTTTTAATACAGGTTTTTAATCACCAAACTTTTTATATTATTTTCAAATATAATAAAGAAAAATCTGTAATTTTTTCATAATTTTTTCATTTTGTTAAAAAATACGTGTAATACATCCTTAAAAGTAAAAACTGTTTCCTATGTCTATGCAATGCTTTTATTCCGTCACGGGCTATAAAATTCATTGAATAAACTATAATATATATTATACGAAACATAAAAATTTATGAAATATAAGAAATACACGCACGCGAACAATCGGAAACACATAAAATTCTGGAGTTTAGAGAGGTTGAAAGACGCTCCCTTGCTTTTCTTGCCTTTTTTATATCGCGAAGATTCGTGAAACGGCGAGCTCGTCATTTGAAAGAGCTGCGACGAATCGTAAACGCGTATAATGTTGGACACTTCTGAATCTAATCGAGAAGAAAATCGAGACAACAACGTCTCGCGATTTTACGAGCGTGGATTCGTCGTGGATTTCCTCACGGATACACCAAATTGCACACCGTTTAAAGTATACGCGTTACGATCGGGCAGTCCTTTCGCTCTTTTTCTCTCTCATTCGAAATGGTGCAACGAAATCTCCATAAAAGTCTAGCACGGGAATATTATTGGGTGCGCGCGAGTACTCGCGAAAAATCACGATACGTCATCACTAATTTGCGCGCAAAAAAAAAAAGCTTACGTTCCGACGGTGTGTAAAACGCCGTTTCACATTTTACACGTAACCGTATTATGAATGAAATCCTGGCGAATACTCGAAGGAGATTGACGGTACCACTACAGGTAGATGATGATACCAATGGAGAGCCGGATATATCGATCAAGCGAATATACCATAATGATCCTTAATTTTTCATTTCGCGTGAGCGATTCACGATAACAAGTTTCCGATGCGCCGCCAGGAACTAGAATTGACATTTTACAACGGACCGCTTTCGCTATTTTTCGATTCGTTTGGTAATCACATCTGTAACGTCTACGTATCAACGTATCGCTCATTTTCGTTGCATCCGCATCGCCAACCCATGTACATATGCACATCGCATGGGATGAATGAGAAAAGATTGTTCGCATTTTTATGATCTGGAATTCATGTGGTTAGTACTGATTGAATGATCGGATGACGTCGTTAATTGGTGTATGTAATGTGCTCTGCCCTCTCCAGTCCGGACGAGATACACAACGTGTGATACAAAGTATACGTTACTTTTACTCTACTCGAGCGAGTAATTTGCGGTGGTGCTCGCTCGCTCGCTCGAACGAGAGGCGCGTCCCGTTCGCCGTTCGATCGATTCCATCAATCAAAATCAAACAAGATATACAAAACGACAAACGGAAGAAGCGCGTAAGCCAACAAATTGTAAATATACGGCCAATTTAAAGTTCTTTCAGTAACAATAACGTTGCAGTAACATTTCAAAAACGTGTGCCCTCCGCTGCGCTCTGCCTCATTGGTACAAGCTCACTAGTATATAAATATATAACCATATGTAATCAATAATGATATACAAATTCATTTATGTTCAGGATGCGAAATCATTGCGTATTTAAACAAAAATTACTGACGACGTTCCGGCACCATCGGCACTATCCGTACAAGATCAGGAAAAATTACTAGATTCCGTAGATATTCGATCGGTAAATATTTCTTTAGTTTTATATCGATATAAAGAATCCAAAGTATAAAGAGACAGTAACTATACAATAGTATACAAAATTGATGGTTCCACAAGCAATTTTTTTTATTTTAATTGAAATCGATGATTGAATAAAAATATTTATATCGATAAAATTCTTGAAGCTGGAGAAGTCTTGTTGAGACGTATTGTTAAATCTCGAATTTTTTGGAAGAATTAAAATTTCAAACCCTGACTGAGAGGTAATATTTTTTGTAATAAGTTATATACATATATATATATATATATATGCAGATATTTAAGATCTTATTATCTTCACTATTAAACATATATAGACAATCTAATTTGAGATTAATTACGATTACGTTTCAAAGCGTGTAATTTATAAATAAAACTGAGATAATATATATTTGTAAAAATTTACATTTAGTATTATTAAACATTAAGATTCGTTTCGATCGGAAATGGGATTATTTCTGTTAATTGAATTAGAATTTATTTACAATTACATAAAAACTCTAGAAATGGGACATTAACTTTACAGTGGTCGGAAAGAGAAGAGCTGAATCACAGAATTCATAGAAATAACTGTTTATTCGGGCACGACAGGCCGGAGCGCGCCGTATCTGCTTGCTCCCTCCCATATTGCCTTTTCACGCTCCAATTCGTGATTATGCAACGTTTAATCGGGGGGAATTAAAAAAGAAGTCTCGGAAGTGCAAATTTCTTTCCGCGGGAGTGAGCGCGCATCGAGCGAACTGCGACAATTCCAGTGGATTTCCACCCGAAGAAATTTACGATATCTCATGGAGTGCGTCTCGGATTAAGCGACGATCGAAAAATGTCGATCTTTCCATTACTCCGTATCGTATTACCACCATTATTTTGTACCTCGTGTATCAAAAATAATTAAGCGAAATTGCAGCGCGCAATGATGCTTTTAATAAAAGAAAAAGGAAAAAAAAAAGAGAGACGTTTAAGCGTCGCGAGGGTGTTAATGGCGTCGGAAGGTGCGCTTACGATTTTGTACGCGTCGATTGCTCGAGGAAGCGAAGCGAAAAGAGACTTTTCACTCGATATGACGTCGAATGATTCTCTCCGAACGTCGTTTAAAATGTCGCGATGGTACACTTGGCAGCTTGCTGATACCAGAGGCGCGGCGCTCTCGAGGAGTGCCCCCGTTTTTTTAACTCACGGATATAGAGAGCAGAGGCGATATCGTCCGATATCGTACCGTGTCGCCTACCTTCTTCTCCCATTGGAGAACGTAGGGCACTGGGTGCTCACCGGGGAACTCTACGTGACAGTTGAAGACAACGCTCTCCCCAAGAATAGCCGTGATGTGCACCGCGTCCTGTTGACAGAGTCCTGAAACATAAATGGTCATTGGTGATAAATAAATAATAAAAAATCTTTAAGTGATTATCAAGGGGATGCTACAACGACGGCCATCTTCAACGAATTGCTATTTTATCGATTAAACGCAACTTACATACGATTTACAAAACATCGACATATGTACGTGTCACTACGTCAATGCACGTAAATTGCAGTGCGGGGAAAATCTGTTATTCTTATAAGTTTTCAATCAAGTTCTACAAATTCAATACTGTTCGTATAATCCAAAGTGCGAGACGGTTCACTTTATCCATAACTATAGAACTTTTATATTAAGAAAACGTCTACGTTAGACGACAACTCTGCGAGCTGAAAAAATTTAACTTTTCAACTTCTTTTTGTTTTTAATATAAAGTCCATCACCTTGCATCTTTATTTTGTGTCTGTTCAATCCTATATAAAAGGATTTTGCAATTCAATTTGGAGAAAAAAAATTCCTAATCGGTGATTCTCTCGTCTCTTCAGCATCTCCTTAAACAATTAAATAACAAGGAAAATGTAAATAAATTATCACAGACCCACAAAAAAAAAGTACCCTCAGCTATTCCTTTGTATTTTGAGTCGCTGAATACAAATCTGACATCAAAATAGAATCGTCCAGGATAAATTATAGATCTAGAGCGAGAAAATGACCCATTTTTTTCCATTTTGATCTATTTTTTCGCTCTAGATTGAAAATTTAGGATCTGGATGGTCCTATTTTGTATTCAGCGACTCAAAATACATAAGAATAGTTGGGTCTCCACCCCAATACAGGATACTTTTCTTTTTGTAGGCCTTTTGTTATTATAGATATCTTTTAATTATGATTCATATTGCAGGTTATATGCAATTAACTTGACTTCCAATCGAGGGAATAATGATGATTTCTACACTGAGAAAAAAATTAACAAAATTTTAATAAATATAATGTTTATTTACAGAAAATAAATATTTGCTAAACAAAAATAATAAAAGTTGAATCAAATTAACGGTTCTCTTGTATCAAATGAATATCATATAATATATTTACATTTACTAAATATTTAACCCGACATTGTTCAAACAAATATTTATTAAAATTTTGGCACATTTTTCTCTTAGTACACACGCAGTGAGTAATCTCGCAGCATTACTTCAAATCGTTATAGAATTGACAAGAACCAAAAAATGAATCGAAATACTCATGGAGAAAATTGACTGAAATTTACCGCACTTCTATTTCGTGCTCGCGAAAGACGTCCGAGTACCGGAAGCTCATAATTCTTGCCGCAAGAGAGTCTCGCTGTGGGAAAGAAAACTGCAAGAGGCGGGCTGTCCCCGGCGGGAAGGCATTAAAAGCCATTAAAGGTAAATCAGGGGCAATGGTTGTCGCTCTTTTCTGCGAGCAACGTCGGGAAACCCGGTACCGTACGCGGTGGAGGCGTCATGCGAGATTAACTTCGCATTAACCTCCAACGCTATGTTGAATAGGATCGAATATATGACCCCATTTCGTGTGCTCGAGATATGCCGACCGAGTAAGAATCCCTTCGATCCCGATGCGATGATAACGATGATATTTCGCTCACCGCCCCTTCCCCGCCTGCGATGTCGGATAGTTAACATACTTCGATACATTCGTGTTCTTGCTCGTATATCCTGTTTACGATTGGCACGGCTTGGGAGAGATATCGCTATAAATTATATCGGGGAACGTCGTCCCAAGGTGGAAAAAAGTAGCCGGCACATCGTGACGCGGTGAAACGATGATGGTAAACACGTTGGCGAGGATAATACGGGCGGAGCCTGAGGAAGAAACTCCGTTGGGATAATTAATGTTCTTAGCGCAAATACGACAGATTAAAGCGGGCTGCTGTTGGATAAATTGATATCTGAAATTCAGAATTGCTTTCAGTTTTCAAGATGGGAAGGATTCTATATCCCGCTATTGCAGAACATTACTTTCGTCGTTAGTTCACCGCGCATCGTTTACCTTTCAAATCGAACAACTTCGTGCAAAATGTGTACGTACGAAAAATATCGAGGCGTTAATATGACGTTTATTGTGACTTTTTAAGTTTATTTTAAGAATGCTTGCATTATTCAAATAGCCGCAAGGAGGGAACACCGCAGAATGAGAAATACGAGATACGTAGAGCTTGTCAGACGAGACCGAGACAAACAAAAGGAAAGTGAGTTGTGTGGCGAGGAAGCTGGAAGGAACCGAACTACAAATACTCTTAAACTGATTCGTAGAAATATATGTCAGCGCAGTCTGCTATCCGCGCAAAGTAATCGCGAAGTTCGTGTCGCAAGAAGCTCTATCGGTCGAGGGAACACAAATCGGGAATGACAGCCGATCTACTTTGCGTCCTGAGAAAAGTTCGCCGCTAGGAAATATCGATCTGACTGCTGACAAGCAAACTTCGGACGAATCTGTCGCGGCCCTTCCATTTTCGTTTTATCTTCGCCCTTCGTTGCTGCGTCACGATCGTCGCGATTAACGTTTCACTGCGGTAAACAGCTGCCGCATTCGTGCACTTTTTACTACTTCACGAACTACTGTTCTCCACGAGTTCTTAATGCAGTAGTACCATTACGGTCTGATTTTTGTCACGAAACGACTGCTACGTTTGATTGATGTCGTACGACTATTCAGGACTTAAAAGTACAAGTTAGTAGTAGTTAATTACAACTGACTTTTCTTTCAAAGAAACTATATAATGCATTTCTAAGCGTTCTAAGATGTTGACAATAATTGCATTGTAATGAGCTACCACAGTATCCATCAGTCGACACGCGAGCTATAATATACTTCAGATTTTTACGTCGAGTGACAACGTCGACACAACAACTGTTCATGCTCGTCCGAAAGTGCGACTTCCCATTATGCAGTTTCGAAACTGCGACTGCGAGAAACGGAGCATCCCTTCGCTCCCTTTTGCGCAGATTGTGCATCCGTACGTTGCTTAATGCCCAGCTAACTTTAGGAACAGTGAAGCCTTGCATTAAAGCACGCTGCAACGTTGGACCCGTGACTTCCTCGGAAAAGCCGAAACTGTGCAGAAAATCGTTGGCATCAAGGAGAGAGGAACTCACATCACATGTAAAAGCAGGGGGAGGGGGGGGGAGGGCAAAGCACTCAATGATGTCCATTTCGAATAATGGACACGAAACTTTGGATACTGGTCCTTTTTGAGCTCCTCCGCGTAGCAAATATGACACATTTTTGTACGACAAAAGGGACCGTAATAAATCTTTCCCCGGGCGCAAACCTCTGAAACACGTTTCGCGATAGCCATACTGGATGAGTTCTAAATCGAAGGTGCTTTTATCGTCAAAAAAAAAAAAACGAGGGGATTTCAGCGAAACTGTGTTACATTGAACACGGTTGTAGATGTCCTTTATATCAATATTTACCTTTTGTTACTATTAAAACTGCAGTGGTATTTATAAAATATATTTCTTGCGTTTCTTTACTTTTACATTTGTAGCAAATTGCAACAGAACGATGTTATTTAATAAAGTTTGACGATATTCTTTTAGCAAAAATAATTTGATAATATTTATCGTGCGTTTAGTGTCTACGTAGAGATGTAGAGTCGAGAATACCGTTAAATGATTATGTCATTGTTATAATCTATTCTTTATGTTACATTTGCAAATTTATATTATTGTTATTAAAGTAAATTTAGTATTTACTCTTTACATACGAACTATGTCATTTTGATTTCTTGAAATTAATTAGTGTCATTTAATCAGCATGAATTAAATAAATTCCACAGACTCAGCGTCAATCAGCAACTGTGTTACAGATTTTGATGTCAGCTTCGAAGAGTTAATACGCTCAGATGTAGTCCCCCCCGTGAACGACATCTCGTGATATGGAAGTTCTCATGATGCAAATATCCATCATGGACGAATGTGGACACGTCGCGAAGCCGCATCGAAGCCGGCGCATTACATATGCATTGTATAATATCATGGATCGCAGCTTCTCAACATCTGCCCCAGCGAACCATCGATGTTTCGCCAAAGGCATTTTCGATAAGATGTGCGTGTGTGTGCATGCGTGTTTAGTGTGTATGCGTGTGTGTGTGTGCGTTGTGTACAGCTTAGTAACGTTCGACAGCAAAGTCGTTGAGAAGAAAAGTCACGCTAACTCCTGTATCATATCTCTATGATATTTCTGATCGTCTAAACGTAACATCATGAAATAGTGGAAACGATTCTGAAAATTCTTCCGAAGATCAAAAATTACTTTGGAATGCATTTGCGTCGATGATCTGTTGGCTAATCCTAGTGGCTTTTCTGTTTGTCGTCTAAAGTCCATTCCACAAATAAGCGTAGTTGCATCCAGAGAAAGGTTTCCTCGATTTAAAGAAACGTTTCTTTATTATACGATTAAAGAACAAATTTCTTGGATTTGAACATCATTTTTAATTATATTCAATTTAAAGAAATTACGTTCAAATCAAAGAAATATTTCTTCAATGTTGGGCGATTGTTGTATCGTATATGGAAAGTCCAACGCATATAACCGCGTACTTGGGGGTTACACAATTTTCATTATTTTCATAAACGACACAGCAGTTGGCCGACATTTTGTCTCTCGTACGATCTAAGAGGTAAAGGAAGTCATTAAACAGTTTTGCCTACGTTCAACATGAAATTAAACACATGTTTCCACGTTGTGAAGAATCAATGTGATCGACAGTCGCGCGTTGCGCGACGAACAACGCGTTATTAACGTAACGGGGTCGACCGAAACCGTGACGATACTATTGATATTGCACGAGAAAATCGGTATAACACCCTCCGCTTCTCTGATCATGCAGCAACCCGTTTTAATCCGCCCCCACGGTGTACGCGGTGCGAATAATAATCCAGACTCGGACGCGAGCAACCGACGCACATTTGCGCAGCCATTATCGCCATTGTCGGGGTCCTCCTGGGATAACGCGGCGTCCAAATAACCGTTTTTATTGTTACTTGTTATTAAATTTTCAACATTCTGTCTGCAATGTGCGGGGCGCGTGTACGCGACGCGAACACCTCGTTATCTCCGGTAAGCGAAATAAAGCCTCTCTCCGCTTTGCATATGTGGTGCAGATAATAATTATAATTATCATAGTGCGCGATACGTGCATGACGTTCGTTAATTTGCCCGTTGAGTGAACCGAGCATCTGGAAAAAGGATCTTGCACGCCGTGAAATTGAGCATTTATCTCTGTCTTCGTACGGGCATTATTAAACTACTGTTCAACGTTATGAATGTTAAAAATGTTGATTTGCAGAAGCGGATTTTCTTTTTTTTTTTTCTTTTTTTGGATTTATGCAACACGTTGCCGCGATATCAGCCAAACGAAACACATTCCTCGGTAATACAAAATTGCCTACCGATCTATTAATTGCGATAATCGTGCATTCCTATATTTCTCGCAGCGGTATCAGTGCAGATCGTCCGGCCTGTACAAGCCGATCATCCGGCACACGTGCAGATAAATCTCGCGCGTTAATAATTTGCGCGCACGCGAGGTATACGCGCCAGGAATTATTTGCCTCTCGGCTCTCTGCGAGTGAGGGAAAACTCGATCGAGTCGTATTATCCGATCATCGGAAGATCCGAAGGAGAAGCGAGCAACCGGCGCGGAAACTCTCTTTATACGCGAGAAAGACTTTTCCGTTTCGCAGCCCGTTAACTCGAAGAGTGAGGAGGTTTAGACGGAATCACTTCAACGTCGTTTTGGCAACCCG
>NW_017304438.1:2973138-2992205 GCF_001594115.1 Trachymyrmex septentrionalis | reverse complement strand
TTTTGCCCCCCCCCCCCCCCGACGAGATAAACAGATTGAGCAATTCATTTGAATATTCTGCGGGGAATATATGCAGCCGTTTGCGTGGGAACGCGAAACACGAAAAATTTCGTTTATCTCCACTCGGTACGAAAGCGAAATATTTTCTTTCGAAATAAAATATCTCGCTCTTGCGCTTTTTTGCAAACTGAAACAAATATTAAAGCCCCCGCTTTCGGATACTCTCTCGCTCTTTCTCAATGGAGATATTAACAAATTCTACGTAAAACATTTTAAATACTAAATTTTACGGTAATTCTCAAATAAATCGCGCGTATAAATATGTTAATTTTATCCTACACATAAATCACTTACAGCCATAATTTTTTTTTATTGAAAATCATGCAAGAACTTAATATATTTTGATACGTTTAGTCGCGCTTCTCCACCGAGAATGTTAAAACAAGCCCACGAAGCAGCTTCTCATCTTCGCCAACGAATTTTCAGATAGCAACGAAGCGTGAAATTAGCGAGCCGTTCCATCAGCTCGTACCTCATGTAAGCTAAATAGCCAGGTGTGTATGAGGCAGCTCCGCGCACGAGATATTCAATTGGATGAAGCGGAAGGTAGAACAATTAAGCGAAGCTAACGAGTATATTATTACCTTAATGAGCTCAGGATTCAAAGATGGATTTTAATTATTTTGTATAAACAAAAACCGGTGAATGTACCTCGGACTCGGTGGTAAAATTCTCTCTCGCGCAAATGGAAGTATCGCTTTGAGGGCCCGACTTCGCCAAGGACACGCCACCAAGTATGGACAACAGATTATTACGATTTTCACGCGATTTACGCGCGAGAATCCCCTTTGAAAATAAATAGAACCCAATGAAGAGAATCCATCCGTTAATGACTGCGCTCTAAACTTGTGTAAACTTGCCGATTTAGGGATATTGCACGTGAAAGTAACGCGGCAAAAACTTAATCGCGAGGAGAGGATGCAACCACGACGCGAACCTCCATGCAACGACACGTGCGTCATTCGCGTAAAAACGCGCGGGTATCAGCGCGGAATCTCGGTGCTCCACATTGTCTGCCGACGACGACGTCACGAAATGTCGATCATGGCCGGTCATGCCGTCGTTGAGTGTCTTGAGGCCTGTCGATCGATCGGTTTGCGGTTTTCCCGAGCAACGGGTTTGCCAAAGGCAACACATCCTTCGGTTCGACACGTCATTTATAACAAGTTTCATAGCTCGGTATTCGCGACGCTTTGATGGTCGCTATGAGGAAGAAATCGTAATCGCTCTTTCCCACAATGCATACACACACACACACGCACACACACACACACAGAGGTAAAGTACGTGGAATTTATAGAGTTATGCGTTCCACTCGGGACACGCTATTGTACACTAAAGAGGAATTTATCGTAATTACGGAGCCCCTAAAAGGGAAAGCAACTTGTTCCAAACTGGCATTTTCCTATGTTGGTGGTACAATATCTCTCACGCATATATTGTCACATTATTCTTAAATATAGCGCCGAAATACATTCGAATCAATTAAATATAGGAACGTTAACGTGATAACATATAGATCGGAAAATGGAATAAAATTTAATTAAGGGAATTCGTACAAAAATGCGTGTCCTGTTTCAATTATTTCATTTGAGATATTTTAAATGATTTACTCCGATATCGTATGCACGTCGCGAATTTTATTTTGCTTACGTATATGCGTTAAAATGTACATACCACAGCCGCGAAAATTAATGAAGCCTACCGCGGAATAACCGCAGCATTATTAATTGGAGCGTTTGATTTTGATTAAAAACGACACTTTATAAGCAACGCCATTCCAGATTTACTTTATTTATGATAAACGTTTCCAACCGTGTCCAGCATTTCAGCGCGTACTTCCACACATTTAATATATTTTTTACCATTTCCCACACGTAACATTTCATCTGAAACGAACCGTTGCGACGCTGTTTGATAATACATAAGTGCTCTGTATGATAAAAATAAAAAAGAAGCCAGGTTTCTCGAATAAGCAATCATTGCAACTACAGTTGCAATTAATCACATACATACTTATAAATAAATAAATGTACGTATATATATATATATATATATGTATGCGTATATGTATGTGTTCTGAAAAACGTAGTACAATCGTGAAGAAAGTGATTCCTAATGCAAAAATGAATGGAAAATATAGAATAAAATTTTTTCGTATAAAATCGTTTTCGATAAAATTGAGTTCAAATATTCGTGAAGTACACTTAACTAATCACAATTTTCTGAATTTACTCAATACGAACTATCATTGACGATATTTCTATGTTAATCTAATTTTGTAATATACACATATTATCTGATTCATGTATCGTATTAATTGAAAAATTATTAGAAATGTGTTTATATGAAAAAATTTTATTCTATATATTTGATTTACTTTAATATGAGGAATCATCTCCTTTCCAGTTGTATCATAATTTCCAGAACATCCTCTACATTTAATATATTTAGAGTAGCGAATGTGTATTTAAATTGTTGAATAATACAAGTTTTTATATAACCGTCACATACGTGCCGTTAATGCAGTCAAGCATACATTTTGGATGAGGCTTCGTATAAGAGAGGCCAAAGTTTTAATGAAATTGTTCACACTGATGAGAGCGTCATAAGGGTTCTCGTGTAATGTGCGTGCATATTAAAAAAAAAATCTGAAACGCGGGCGTGTCGCGCGCGTTTTTTATTTTTTACTCTTCGTCAGTAATCTCATTGCGACAGCGTGATTAAGGTTCTTGTGGTTTAAAGTGTTACTTCAACCGGAATAATTGTAAAAACAGAACGCGATCCGTATAAAAGCACTCCTCTGTGGTTTTACGCTTTAAAATTCTACTAGTTTTATTTAAATTATAATTTTTGTGATGATTTCGCGATTCACAATGTACAATATGCCAACCTCCCTTACAATCTGAATCTAATTGATGATTCGCAAGCGTCGCGTATTTCAAAATACTGTAGAATTTGCAAGTATTGCGTATTTCAGAACATTGCGGAAGTCTAGAAATATCATTATTATAAATCGTTAACTGATATCGCGTCCATTCGTCTCTCGCATGTTCCAGTTATATCTCGCATTTCACTGAGAATTATTTTCCATCGTACAGCCAAGTTGCCGCATATCGAAATAAACTCGAAGCACTAATAAAAGCCTCGCAAAGTCTCTTTTTAGGATGTATTCACGCCGCATCGATTTGCAACAGGAAATTCTATCAGATTGAAACGCATCGATCGCGCACTGCGTGATGTCAAAAGAGAATATTTGAGATTGCGAGTTTGAATGAGGTCCACACTAGCCAGATGCGTCTGTCGTTGGCTGAAAAAATTCTGACGAATTCGATTTTCGTGATTACTTAGTTGTCATTAAGTAATGATAAAAGAAATTGTTTATTAATCATAGATAATAGCGTTTATTTTTTTTATATAGCTATTTTTGTATTATAATTTGCGTAACCAAAAGCCCTTCTTGAAATGTAATTGTGATTAAGATATACGAGCTTTTTTGCAACTTGATTCCTTAAGCTTGTTGTAGCGATGTATTTAGTTATTTCTCTTCGCAAAGTGATCTCCTGGAGCAGTACAGTTACTTTCGAAAGACAGTCGCGAAAATTGAGCTTATCTCCCGCCACTCGCTTCATCTTCCGTGACTTAAGGAGATGGAGCACTTGGCATTATCGCCCGATACCCGTTATCTGATCGTGCGGCTAGCTTATTTCGCTTCATTTGTCGATCTCCGTCGATGTCCTATTACGAGCCGCAAGCCCTCCATCCTGATGTCCCGCCTATGGTCCACCGGATTTGAGAATCAACGACCCGTTACGTGAGATACGGCGCCACGGCATTAGCGACCATTCGGACCACCCCGCCAACTAGTGAATTCTAATTTGCGGTCCCCGCTAATTGAGGGACGAACGCGAGACTGGCGTGATTGCACCGGCGGACAAATGAAGAGATTTTCGGATGTGACAGGACCTCGCGTTATCATAGTTCCAAAGATGCTTGTAACGCAACAACTCACGGTATTGGTAACTAAGTTTTTAAGAGGAAATACAAGATTCTGACGTTATACGTTATACGTAGTTTTTAAGACATTTGAATAGGAATTTCCGAAACGAGTCCTTGTTTCAAGTTCGCGCCTCGAAAGGAATAAATTCTATGCAAACTCGTACACAAGGTCGCCAGCAGTTGCGACAAAAATGCTTGGCCAACACTACGGCTGTCAACTGATGGTTCTGTCAACCATGACTGGGCCAGTAATATCTATCAATACTGGAACCAAATTATCATCTAACATACTAGTACTTAGCCAGGTACGTGAACGGTTATGGCCCAACACTGGACGGATTGTAGAACCCTGACTGGGAATATATTTCCGACAATGTAATCTCATGCCCGCATGATCTTTGATTTATGAAATAGAAAAGAAATAACGTTATAGCGTTATATTATATAGAATACTTGCCTGGCGTGACAAGAAGCGCGATGCCGAGGAGCAGAGCTCTTGTCGCCACTTCCACGATTCGCCGGAAGCCCCTGCGACACCACCGTAACCGATGCCTCTTCTCTTCGTCGTCCTCTTCCGCTTCATCGTTTTTACTCGCGTGCTCGAAAAGACCCAGGCAAAGCCGCAGCTTCCGGTACACCGCACTGATCTCATCTGATTCGGGCATGCGTCGCTTCAGAATCTCTCTTTTCTCAACCGCTTCGCTCTCCTGGCGCCTGTACGATCGTCGACAGCCTGTGCAGGTAGGCTGACCGGAAGCGAGGATCGCTTCGTGGTCAGTCCTCCTAAGTGAAAGTCGTTCTTTCACTATATAAACGATTCGACCTCAACACTTATGTCTTATTTTATTGACCACCAATTAAAAGTATTTTTGTATAAATAGTATTATATATAAAGACAAAGATTCCAAATAAAATAAAGCATTAGAATAAAAAAGCCCGTGAAAGTCTGTGAAAGTTTTATTTTTCTTAACTCACGATTAAGTATTCAACCAAATAACTAAAGACGTACGCTGATTGAATTTTTATCTTTAGGCATTATATATTCAGGACGTGACATCGCACTAATAAATTGTTTATCAATTTGATATCTCTTCTGTTTTAACGTATGCTGTGATAATTAATACTAATTTATTAATTAATTTTAATTAAGCTTAATTTTTAACTGAAGGTGATCCTAATGAAGGATCGAAACGCCTGTGTTTTAATTAATACATATTCTTTTACATAATTTCCATCCAGTGTTTCACGAGCTTTTTTATCGTAATGATCGTTATTTTATATAGATCTTCTAGCACAAGTTTTATAAATTCTTCCCTTCATCTTTTTTCATCTATATGCAGAATGTCATGTGATATTATTATAATAATAAAAGGATGAATTATAAATTTACTTCCTTTTTTTTTCACTTTTGCACACGCGTTGGATGCTATATTTAAAATAACTAATAGAAGAAACGCGCAAAGCAGACTTGACCGCTGAATAAATAGACCGAGCTTCCTCATCGCGACATCCGCTATCAGTTACCTGTCCTCGTAGTCGTCACACGCGGCGTTCTCCTCGGTAGCATGGTAGCTGTCGTGCCTTAGGGACCGCAGACCCTGCGAACAAGTTCCTCCGGTACACTGGAACTCGAGCCTTCGCCGGAGGTCCGTGGCTTGTAGCCCTCCTCCGCCCCCCATACCCCCGCTCCCATAGTACCTGCAGGTATAAGCGGTCGACGTCCGCGTTATGGCTATAGCACACGCGGCAGTAACAATCATCAACCGGCCTCCCCACGGAAGGTGAGCTATCGCCGGTAAATAACATGTCGCTCAATATGTCGCACGAGCTAAAAGTATCCGCGGCGAATAAGGAGTCGTCTTATAGTAAACTATAACACGCTGCAAAAAGGAGTGGACAGGTCACGGAATGACAGTAAATAACGGATTTTATGCAACGTGCAGATTTGGATTTCGCGTTAAGGGTCGTTGCTGATGATAAAATTTTATCTCATACTTTTGAATTCTTCTGTACGTGAAAGGGGGTTATCGAATAACTTGAATTTTACACACAAAAAAATATCTATTACTAAGAAAAATGATTACTCAATTTACTGTTTTTCTTTTAAGTAACAATTATCTTTAACAAAAATATTTTCTTGATAATAATTTTAAAATGTAAAATTCTATCATAAATTCTGAAAAATTAATGTATTCAAAATAAGAATTTATTTGAAGAATATCATAAAATTGATTGAAAAAGTGACTTTATGCAAAATATTCACACATAAATCATAATTATTTTAATAATCTTAAAATATTAAATTTATTAGAATTCAGAATAAATTTTGAATAAATTTGATGCTCTTAAAATAAAAGCTTAAAATCTTAAAATAATGACTTTAAAATCTCGATAATGAACTTATGATTTATGAATAAATGAACTTCTAAAATATTTAAAACAAGTAATTATTATTTGCGTAGAGCATGTATTCTTCTGTGTAATTTCTTCCAAAAGTTTTCGAATCGGTTTTGTATTTTCAATTTGCGTGATGCGATGATTTCTCAATGAAGTTCTCGACAGTAAAAAAAACTCGCGTTAAGTGTATAAGCATTATGTTTGAATTAATAGAAATACATTGTATGTAAAAACTAAGAAGGTAAGACAGTGGAGTATCTGAACATCCATCTCTTTACGAAAACGAGTCTGAATAGTCAACGCTTAGCGAGCTTTAGACAAGGTTTGATTCACTTATCCGGTTTTATCCTACTTTGTTGTCGTATTGACGTAAATGAAATCTGCTCACCCCTGCCGCTCCGCCACCACTACCGCTGCCTGGATCGCACGCCCCCGATGCCGATTTTTACAAACCTCGCCACTTCCTCGCCGTTTTCGACAGGCACTTTAACCCCCGCAATGTGTCGCTCTCATCACCTGCAATATAAAGAAATTATGAAAATATTCCTTATTAAAATGAAAAAATTAGAGATTTTTCTATATTTGTGTGTGAAAGTAATACAAAAAGTTTGGTAGCGATATAGAATCCGGATCGAAAATTATTTCAATAAGAAGTATTTTTAAAAAATAATTAAGATAAAGTGAGAAAATTTTCACTATAAAAATGTATTGTTAAATTATATATAAATTGACCTTATTAAACTATTTCACATATATACAGCATTCTTTTTTACAGTATATATGGAAAGTATACATTTCCAATTCCAATGACTTTTTGTAGAAATTACGTCCATAATACATTCTTAAATATTTCATCGTAGTTTTATATTTTATATTAATTTATTATTAATGATACATATACATGTATAATTATATGTATCATTAATAATAGAATATAATTATACGTATAATAGAATCTATAATTATGCGCATAATAAACATATAATTCTTAAGGATTGCGCATTATTAATTGTCGCATAGGGATGAATCATTATTCTATACATTTGCGCGGTCGCCTATTATTCTGTGGTTATGGTTATATCTTTGTACAATAACCATTAGCACACGTGTGGCCGCGTATCCATACATGTGTACGTACAGACGAATGAATCCTTTGGTAGATAGTTGAAATTCCGTATAGGCGAAACATGAATCGATTCGATTAGCAACATACGTGCTCAGATACAAGCCTGATTGATTCAATTTGGGTTCCGGCCTCCAGCACTGCTTAGATAGAGGTAAATGCTCCGAAGATAGACTGATAATTATATCACGTTTGGAGGTGGCTGTCACGTGACTTGGCAGAGGCAAAGATAGAGCAGCATTAAATAATCCGGGACACGAGAAATTAAATATTTCTAACTCTTGGAGCATGTAACGTGAGTTCCATAACTTAATCAGCTGGTTCCAATTTAATGTCTTTAATGTCTTTTCAGTGCTATCACGAATGATTACAAGTGCTGCACCGTACTATCCGAGCGCGCCATGTATTTTTACGCTATACATCAAATTTATATTCCAGTCGGATTCGATTTTCGATAAAATTGATTGCTGAAACATCGAAATTTCACTGCTATATATTTTAATAATCGAAAAATATTTTGATAATTCGATGTATAATAATTATATGTGCGACAACGCTGATTGTATAGGTAAATTCAATGGAATTGTAAATTAGCGGGGATTGCATTTGATGCTGCAGTGCTTAACTTCAATGCAGAAAGTAGTCGCGATTTAATGCAAATTATATTACGATATATGCATACGATGTATTACGGTCACGGAATAATGGTGCGCGCCGGCACCCCCCCACGGATTATTTATCGTGCGTCAATACGCGAAGATTTTACTTCATTCGGAGCACGTTCATGTAATACTAACTCCGACGGGAATTACGACCATTCTGCTAATAAAACGGCTGTACTGCCGATAGAGAGCAGGTGCATATTAGACACTCCCATTCGGTGATTCCGCCGAGTCCGTATTGAACGAATGATGAAACGAATTTCTTTTTTATCCGAAGTTATTAGTGGAGCAATTCCCAAAATGTTGGACTTAAAATATTACAGAGACTGAATTATTATACATTTATTTAGGTATATGAGATAAAACTATTTTAATAAAAAAAAAAAATTAATTAGATAATAGATAAAACGAAGAGCATCAATTTAATGTATTTCTTTAATAAATAACGGATAATCTCTGCTGAAGAAGAAGCTGGGAAATTAATTTTTGCATTAAATGGATAAGTAATATAGTAATGCTGCACAGTAATCTGCGGGCGAATACCGCGATAAAGTTACATCGTAAGCTTACAGCGCTCTTATTTATGATCACCGTCGGCTACTAATGCTGCAACATCAATCAGGTGTTGTTATTCATTCAGTGCTGAGCCAGATGGAAGATTAGACGCTCGCACTTCCTTTAAGAATTCATACAATAGCAAGTGGAAGTTAAATTCCTTAACACGTGTCATCGCAATTATTATCGATTAATGATGTTCTCGCCGAACGTTGTTATTCACGCATTATAATTTATGCGAAATATACATGTATATATTGCCATTTGCAAAACTTGTTCCGTATAACATGGTTTTTAATATCGCTTCATAAATAGCTAATTGTATCTCATGCGAGCGTTATAATTTTGCTATTTTTGAATATCGCAGAGCGTTATAATGCTGGAATCGTATATTTTTGTATTACAAAAACAACGATTCGCGAGATATTGCACGAGATAAATGTCGCAAGTATTTTCTGTCAAAGCGCGTCCAGAATTGACTTTTCGAACAGACATTGGTTACCTTACTATCTCCGACTTTATAGTCGATATTATTTCCAGAGTAAAGTCACGTTTTACTACCTCGCGTCAAACTATCCTAACTCAGATGGCGGTGGGTTAGAGATTTCTACTTCATGACCGAGATTGGAGCAATGAAGACCACGATTCCGAATCAGTTTGCAAATTTAATTGTCGGCAGCTTGATCAGGGATATGAGGAATTACTTTTTCTGCAGATTTATCCTTAATTTGTACTTGTCCTGTTTCAACTTTTTTTTTTATAGATGTTGACGTGCTTCGGTTATCAATTCTAGAATTCTATCGCTACTGAGTACGCAATATTCCAATCGATACGTAAATTTGACGTATAAGGAAATAGGTTCTACTTTTTAATTAATGTGACATAAGTTTTTTATGTACTTCATACTTTTAATGGCAAAATATTTATAATCTAGATTTTTGTAATCACAAATAATTATTATTAAAATTAATTATTAAAAGGAAAAAATAAGCATAAATTTTCAATCTTGAAATGATATAGAGTATGTAGTCTAATTGTGTGTGTGTGTGTGTGTGTGTGTGTGTCTTCTCATACACACAAGCGAAATATATAATTTTGTGTATATAAAATAAAAAATTGCTTAAAAATTAAAATCACTATCATGCTCTCTGTTAGAATATTGACCATCAGGAAGTCCAAACTGATATATAATGGACAAAATATTTAAAAACTTATCCTAGCTTTTAGCATGGCAGATAGAATTTCCACTGAAAACATAGCTTAACGAGCTCAATGACCTCGCTCACTGGTATGTAAAATTTACGTATCAAGTATTCTAGGATTAACAACTAGGACCATATATTTTATTGATCGGACAATAAGTCGAATAGAACAACTTGCTACGTGCGAGAGAATATTTATTGTCTTTCTCATAAATATGGATTTAAGCAACTCGGAATAACCGCGATCGATTTAATAGCGCGGAATGACGAGTGACCTTTAGACTAGATTTCGCGATTGTACACTGGCTTGCAAGATGAAGTCATTTCGCAGTCGGAACTATTTCCAAGAGGAGTATTCGAGCCAGCATGTAGATGGCGAGCGTACCTATATCTCGCTCGCGGTCGTCACCTTAAAGAGAGGAATGTCGGAGTGAATAGTACGACCAGTTCTGATAGAAGGTGTTGGATTGCACTATTTGAACAATGGCACATGTCGCCCACGCAATTGCGGCTCACTAAAGGGGCTGCGACACAGACTGTCATAACTCGTCTTCATGTTCCTGGATTATTAGGACCGAGCCGGTGGGACTGACCAATTCCTCCCTCTCCCTATCTCTCCCTATCTCTCCCTCTCTCTCCCTCTCTCTCTCTCTCTCTCTCTCTCTCTCACTCTGTCCCGCGTTATCCTTTTCCCGCACAGGAAGTGATCTACTGTTCACGAAGCCCTCCATATAACACCCATATTTGCTGGTGCTGTAAATCGAACCGACCGTGAGAGTTCATGCATCGGATGTGTCGACAGCTTAAATTTCAACGTAAAGTAAACATAAGAAAATGGCTTCACGACATCACGTCCGCTTCGGAAAAATATTTTCACGGCGTAAGTTTTTATACTTTTACAACATCGAGTTCACCATGTATACGCGCTGCCCCGAATATTCCCGAGTCCCAGAAGTAATTCTGACTGTGCGAAACGATTCTGTTTTGTAAGCCACGCGCCGGCAGAGTCTTAGTCGGTAGAATCTAATCAGAAAGATTACTCGTCATTCCGCACTATTAAATTTATTGTTCGTCCGAGTTTCTGACGAGTCATGAAATGCGATACTGCCATCGATCTTATTTACGAATTATAGATATCTCGTCACTTTCGAACGTCGTTCACGGTAAATAATACGTGGGATCGATATCGACAGGCATCGATTTGCTCGACGAGCGAGTCCCTTTTTGTTCCCGCAACGCGCAATCCGCCTTTGTGCCTTCAAGGCTGGAGCACAGACCTTTGCATAATACATAAAGCGTAAAAAAATTAACCAATCAAAGTCTTTCACTTCATGGAAAGGAAGGAAAGGAAGGAATTTAAATGGTTCATTTTCTTATGCGTTATGCAAGACTCTGTGCTTCCGTCCTTAATGCAATTCGTTACACCACTTCATCCGAATGCGCTGTCATTTCCGAACAAAACGAAACAGTCGGCTAATTGGCTCGCGCAGGGTTATACGTCCCATGTGATTCCATTCATTATCGGTGTCTCGGTTGACGCAACCGGAAGCGAGGAAAGTATTGATGCGCACTGATGTGTGTGTGTGTGTGTGTGTGTGTGTGTATCGCGCGATTTTTCGATCCCATTTTGTATGTCCGTTGTCGAACGCGTTTCAACGTCGACATTTCGCGATACTGCGTACACATTTTCCGAGGTCAATACGCGGGACGAACGCGAGTGAATTACTCGTACGCGTATGCTAAATTGCCGAAAGTTTTCGGCCAATTTCACTGACGACGCGCACGAACTTCCATCTGTACAGCTGGAACAACTATGCATGCACCCGGAAGTTCGACTGTAGATCTTTGTTGTTTGTCCCGTACGTACGTATGTAGTGCGTATATGTCTGTAATACAATCATGGATATATGCAGATTTGCTTTACATTTAATTCGTTCGATGCGAAATTGCAAGCAATACGTGATTTAAAAGCGCATAGCTCTCTTGAGATTATAAATACCACGTAAAACGAGATATGGAAACGTAGAAAAAAAACTTAATAAATTAATCGACGATATCACGTATTCATCGATGTCACAAAGATAAAAATTTTTTTCTCTCTCTCTCTCTCTCTCTCTCTCTCTCTCATGCGTTTAAAATGATAAAAATAGTTTCAACCGTGTGAATCGCGTTTGAAAAATTGTTACGCCGGATGTTCACGGCCAATTTCGTGGGTGGCCGTTGAGCTGAACAATTCAATTTTGACGACAGTCTAAACGAATCCGATCAATTGCGAAATTTCTATGTTAATGCTTTTATTTCCCTAAAATACATTCGGGGCGAATGTATTTTAAATTAAAGTGAAATAAAAACACGCCGACTTTACATCCCGCGGACACATCCCTGGCCCATGTAACAATTAAATTGATTATCATCCGCGTTAACTTTCGAGGAGAGTTTGTCATATACCGTGACAAACGACCGTGCTCTTTAAAAAGTTCCTTTACACGGTTGTCCAACTTCTGCGGATTGTCGTCTTTTGACGGGAAACGTATAACTTTCTAAATTGGCTTGGCCCAACTTCGTCATTGACCATTTTTGCGACTTCTCGCCATCGGCTACTCTCGCATTGCGTTTCGGAATCGTGGCTTTTCTTCTTTTTTTTTTTTGGTCTTATTGGATAACTTGGATAACTTTAATAGCAATCACACAGACGTAATTTTCCCTAACGACCTGTGTGATCGATGACAGATTGGTTCCACTCAAAGGCACGATTTACCGAATGCATTGAGTATTTAATGAGCTGACGGTACGCATTCTGACATGGATAATTTCGCAAACGTTTGATAAGTCTATATATCGCTGTAATCAGCAACGGTACATTCCACAAACTTCTCGAAGATCTTCTTGGCTCCAGCATATATCCGCTGCAAGGCATTTAGGAATGATCTTGTGTACGCGTATGTATATTTGGCACGGCCTGGAGGCTGTTCGGTTATACACTACGGTATGTCTATCCGTCGCGGAATCTATTTGAACGTCCTCCTACACCGATGATGAGGATGTTAATTATTACTGCCAAGGTTCGCCCCGAGCGAGAAGATCTTCGTCGATGCTAGAATCTTGGGATGAAAACGGGAAATCCGAGGTCACTCGGTGGTATTAAAAAGTGTCTGCTACATATAATTAAATAGTACAATTTGCCAACTGACAAGATCAATTTTGAAAAAATTCATTTCGCGAAATTTTGAAACTGATGCTCGATGACAGCTTCATAAACGAATTTTACGATCCGCTAGAATAATATACACGCTGCAGCATTCATAATTATATCCGCGTACGTTGGAAATTGTAATTTTTAGAGACAGCCATCAGGTCTTATTAATGAAAACGAATGTAATGCGATTTAATACATATTTTAATGTACATAGTTAGAAAATATATATTAAATTTGACATATTTCACGTGTCCCAAAGGTCCCACTCATAGTTTTTATATTAATTTAAGAGCTATAGACAGAGTGAAATTTGGCAAAAAATCAATTTTTTAATTTTGTAATATTTTGAAAGATATTCGTATCGAGAATACATATGCCAAGTTTTAAAGAGATATTCCGAAAATTGACGGAGATGTAGCAGTTTTTGTACGACAATGCGTAGCAGTTTTTATACGCACGAAAGTCGCTTAAGCGCTAGAACTGCTTCTGGCGTCGATAAAGATTTTTAGATACGGAAGAGCTATTGTATGGTCCAGGGATTGCCGAATAAGAGTAACTTAAACTTTTTAATTTAAATTTGTGCAATATAGTAATCTGAAAGTAAAACTTCAAATGCATTTTTTTCAAAATCATTTCTTTCAACCTGATTGACAAAAAAAATCTATTCGATCTATTGACTTGGTGTAAATTGAATTTTATTCAGAAAACACTTACTTCTATCGTCGGATATAGCCGTTTTTTAATTAATAAAAATTTCACAATTTTATTCAACTTTTTTGTAACAAAAAAAGGCCAAATTAAAAAAAATTTACACGTCCGCCGTTTTGTTACTTTTTGCGATTTTGTAATTTCCCTACGTCCGGCTATAGCCATATATTACATTTTTTACTATCATAATTTTTTAGTTTTTTATTTCAGCGCATATATTGTCGATTCACTGTCAATGAGGCAAAAGTACTCTTTGTATAGCAGCTTAATTCTAGTAACCGAGACGTAAAAAAATTTTTTTACGTACTTCAGTACTTATAGAATAAAGACATCATAAAAAAATTACTTTAATTGAAAATTACTTTATTATATATTTTTAAAAAAATTCTAAAGAACCCCCGGTTTTTTCAAGCCTTCACCCTATCTATAGTCCTTATTAATACAAGATAAATATATTAGAAAGTAACATAAATATTATGTAAAAAAATGTTACATAAAAAACAATGACACACTTTGTAAGCAAATTGTGAAAGTATATTTTTTCAATAAAATTAACATCTATGATACGTTAACACATTTTATTTATTCATTTTAGAATTTACGTTTTAAAACACATTATTTTTATATTATTTGTCCACTTATTCATAAGTTGTGTTATTTTAAGAAATCTGAATATCAATTTAACACAAAATCTATAAATAACATAAAATCACATTATATTAAGTTAATACTCGAATATGTTAAAAATTCAATACGAAATTTTAACAAGGACCTGTATGGACTGTTTCAGATACAAATGCAAAATATTTTTTCTATAAACTCGACGTGAAAAATATAATATCATATATTGTTAACCAGCATTGCGAATGAACATAGCAGACAGCTTTACACTCGCGCATGAACCGGCTATCTCGAAAGAGATCTCGAATGAAAAAATAATCGATCCCCGAGAATTCCGCCGAGGGAAAGGCGCTTAATCTCGTGAACTGTAATCCAAGCTTGCAGTGCGCTGTCCGAGCACAATGTACGTAAATCGTTCACCTCAATCGGAAATCGATGGCACGGTTTCGGGAATTCTGTTACAAGAGTTCTGTTCGCGGCTTCAAGTGGTCCAAGGTTAAACAATAGTTGATAGAATAACGCGATAGTTAGTGAATACGACAATCGACGCACGCATATCTCGTATTATTGTTTTGAAATTCGTTGGGTTTCAAGATCTGATTTATGTCCCTACCCGATCGTACGTGGATCGTCGTTTTTGTACCTCGATATTCTAGCATTATTTCATCTCGCCTTCTATTTATCGTCTATCGACCTAGCAGCAAAATTTACCAGACCCATGGCAGTGAAATATATCTCTTATTTCCGTTATCCTACGCTTTCAACTAGACTTTTCTATTACCTTTTGGGGAACCCCCACCTTGGGGAATCATCGACTGGGGTATCATCCGCACGGTTAAGAATCGTTGACAAAACTCGATTCTCGAGGACAAAACTTCGAGTGTCTTATAGAATGCATAGGCGATGCAAAATATAAGGATTTGGGGAGTAAAAGACTGTACAAAGAGAATAAGGGGAGTTAGCAGTGACGATGATACGAGTCTAAAACAGGGACTCGCTGGTGATAATGTCGAAAATGAGATAGGATAATACTAGTATTTGATAATAAACGAAAGGAGATAAGTAAAGTAGGAAGTCATATAACATGCGCGAGGAGAAGTGAGCGGGTAATAAAAGCGCTGATATATGAAAGGGGATATATAAAAGAGGAGATAAAAGAAAGCGAAAAATAAAGGCAAACGAAGGCATAAAAGTCTAACGTATGCAGAAAAATAAAGGAGAAGTGCCAGAGATGCGCCTGGTAACGAACACAAAAGCGTTAACGAGAAACAATAAAAGTGTTGAATAACGGCAAGAAAAATACCATGGAGGAAACGGCGAAAGTAGTAAAATAGTAACTTAAAGAACTAAGTTAAGAAAAGATATTCGAGCTTAGAGAAGGCATTCGAGTTTCTTGGAGAGGCACCAAGGGTAGATAAGCAGTACGTGGTGAAGGTGAGTAGGAGTGCAGGGGGGGGGGAGGAAGGGAGGGAGGGGATAAAGGTAAAATGAAGAGGGGCAGGATGTATAAAAGCGAAACAACGAGTGCTGAGCCAAGATAGTAGGGCAGAGGGAATAGAAAGTGGAAGTGCTTTCAGATAGCGGATGTAGAAGGAAGCAGACGTCGGTTAGGTAGTGAGCAGGAGGCAAGAGAATGAAAAGATGGGGGACGCAATAGAAAAGTGGTGGAGGAGGAATTCGCTTTATGCAAATGAACATCCGTAATATCCTCAATGCAACTTCCTGTACAGGCATTAAGAACGTGCCGTCTCAGAAAGACCCTGTAGCTTTGCGGTCCACGCTGCCATCTGTCTTTTATTCTCTTTTAAACGCCCCTAAACCAAGAAACCAGTGAGTGTTCTTTCTTCGTCTTCCTCGTCGCGACGTTTAAAGATATTTAAGAAAAGATTCGCGTCGTACCGTACTTTTTAACATTCGTATGATGTTAGAAAATTGAAAGGAAAAAAATTGTTTGATACAAATTTTTTTCATACAATCGTATTATGTGACATACGATACGTGATTGTTTAAAAAAAACATAGCTACGGTTTTTACAAAACGTTTTTAGATACATTTATTTACGTGCAGAAAAAAAAACTGATTTTACTGGAATATCTAAAAATTTAGCTAAACTACAGATCTGAGAATAATTTTGTTGGATCATCAAAATAATTATATAGCACGCTCAAAATTAATTGCTAGAATGTCAAAACTTTTTTGCAGCATTGCTCATCATGCTTGAATTTCCTACGTAATTATTTTGGTCCGACGAAATTATTTTCCAATTTATATATCAAATTAAATTTTTAGATACTTCAGCAAAATAGCTCTTTCTCTGCAGGCAATTTTCACTACAATGCAAACGATAATGAAGGTAATAAAATAAATTAGGACTTAGACGTCCTCCTACCTCCTAGAAAAGCGAATAACAAGTTGATCAAGGAATAATACAAGGTTGTTGACCGCGTACAAACAAGGTGCGACATGTTCTATGCAAATTCTAGCTCGTTGGCTGGAATTGACGTAGGAAGACGTCGATAACTCTCGGCAAGTCAAATCGACGTGCCTTAGTACTACGTTGAGGCGCTTAACTCAATTGTAGTTAACGGGCAAGTTTATCCAGACGTTGTCACAATAGTTGGAAACTACGCGATTTCATTGCGCACCTACGGAATGAGAAACGTAAACTGGAGAATAGTTTCTATTTGAATGCAAGAAAGTTCATAGTTATAGAAAAGAAATCTTACTGTTAGTATATGCACGCACGTCGCGTCGTGCATGAAATTCGTTTAATTTAGCAACACGGTACGCTCCACGGAGTAGATTTTCCAGTATCGTACAGGCATATCACATCACATTTCATACAAACATTGTAATCGAAGTATTCTCCTTGATAAGCACTTTTATTTGATCGAATAGCTTGATGATATTTCAAAGCATTTTTTTATTTATATTTATTATATACTGCTTCTCAATGTGCTGTTACATTATGCTTTGCGTCTGTTTGATTAAACACAGGCGATTGTATTTTATTGGGCTTTAAAGTGTTTTTGCTTTCCAATTTTCACGTGCACAATCGTATTTTATTGCACTCGAAAATTTGAAGCGTTTCCATTTTCCGACCAATATATGTGCGTCAATCCTATTACATTACATAAAAAAATTTGCAACAACTGAATACTTGTGTGCGCGAAAAATAATCTAGAGTTGAAACAAATCCGAAATGAAAGAGTACATTTGCGAAACTATTTATAAATAAAGTTTCACAACAGACGCTATATTTAGCGAATGTCGTTTAGTAATTCTATATCACTCCTCGCGTTTTTCGGGATGGATATTTCTGCATACGAAGAAGAGAGAAAGAGAAGAGAGAGAGAGAGAGAGAAACACGTGAAATTCCCTTTCCCTTCTCCCGTGATAAAGAGTGATTTTCTCAGAGCTCAGACGAGGAAAGTTTCGCGAATCTCAGGAGATTACATAGCTATATGGACAGAGAGACCGGTGGCATGAAAGCGCCGTGATACGTGCGACGACCGTCATTTTTTCGGTCGCGGAACGCAACGTGTATCGCGAAAAAGAGTTCTCGAGTCGCACGATAGTGCATGGTTCTACTTATGAAGGAAGCAAAAAAATGGCCGAAAGGTAGAGAGAGAGAGAGAGAGAGAGATAGAGAAAGAGAGCTTTCGTTGAGGTTCGTGCGATTTTCGCGTAAAACTGACGCTGTGGCGGTGCACGGCGGGCGACAGGAGGAAACCGAGAAAATAAAAGTGCACCCTGTTTCCACCATGTATACGTACATATGTACATCCGTCGCGTGATGTGGACGCCTCGCATGCGCCGAGCGCGGCATTGCAACGCGGAATTTCATATCACTCCGACGAAATACGCTCGCTCGCCTTTATTATCGCGCGGAATGGTCTTAGCCTTTCGCTATGCGCGCGATGGTCGGATCTATTTCTGTAATATCTTCCTGTAAAAGAATGGGAAGGAATTTGAGTAGAGTTCCATCTCTAATGTATTCCAAACACATATCCGGATAAATATATTTCATTATCTATCACTAAAAAAAAAATAAAATGACATTTTTCAGCTGATATGCGATAACATTTTCTAAAGACAATTATTAATTCGATTTCAAATGGATGGTGGATTTAATAAAGTACTAACAATATGATAAATACACGATAAATATTGTTAAGCGAAAATTTTTGGAATAATCTTTAATTCACTCGTTCGCTATTTCACATAAATGGCAATATTCTAACGACAATATTTTATTTATAATAAATCGCCTACAATTATTTTATGGCATTGACGAAAAATCTATAAATAAAAGCCTGTTAATTAAATATGCGTTCAATCATGCATTTAATTCTTAATTGCTTAATCAATAAAAAGCATCTATAAAATTATTGACAGCTGTAAGCTCATAAATTAAATCGTATTATTTATTTTCAAATAATTTCAACTAATTCTTGGTTATTTAATGGCTTGAATATAATAAATTTCGTATTGTAATTACGAATTTACAAATATAACAGTACCGAATTCGTGCATATGTACCA
>NW_017304438.1:2968523-2973038 GCF_001594115.1 Trachymyrmex septentrionalis | reverse complement strand
TATATATATATATATATGTGCAAGGAATAATTATGCATTCGCGGACAGTTGTCGCGAATACAATTTGCAGGAACAGTAAACACTAAAGTATTTGTCGGAGCAAATCGTCGATTTGTACTACTGCGGTCACAAAACTCACCGCCATCTTGCTGCTTGTAGCAACGCAAACAAATTCCTTTTTTACTCGATTATCGATCCTACATCTAACACACCATTCTACAATTTTGTTGTGCTTGTAGATTACAAAACCATTAAAATATAATCATACTATATAATGATCATACAACGAATCTATTATTTCCTTGCATTGCATCTTGAAATTAATACTTTTTAACATACAATAATTATATTCATAATATAATAATTAATAATGTAATTAAAAATTAATATGACAATTAGAAAAATTTTATACGCTGTAAAATTGTTAAATTAACAAAAACAAAATTAATCCGGGCTAAAATTGTTACCCTTTTTCAAAAAATGAAATATTTTCTCCAAAAATGTATTTTCATTACGAATTCTTACACTATAATTTCGCTCTAAGAAATTTAGAAAGAAACAAATTAAAGGATCGTATAACATAATAAGTAATTGCCTACTAATATAATTACAAAATTTTCGTTTCAAATCTCACCAAGAAAGGTATCTCATTCGAATTATTGAAAGTTAAGGTCTTAATATTAAAATTCTTTAACAAGAATTAAAATGAAAAACTATCCAAGTAATATTAGAATATTATATATAAAATAATCTAAACTGATAGAAGACCAGCAGTATATCAATAAATTTTTATTTCTCCCATTCGGTTAGCAGATCCATTTATAGTACGCTATTGCACCATAAACTAAAAGCACTTACTAGACCGATTTACACTGCGGTATAACCGCCGCAAAATGCGTGGTTAACCCGCAAACTGCCTCTCCCAATTCAGTTGCAGCTGCATCTCTGCTCTGCCTACTGCATAATAAATGAGGAACTACTTTTTTTTATTGCCGACTTAATTTTTTTTAGGAAAAATCCTACTACGGTAAACAGTTTATTTCAACTGTATACAATTTATGGCGCTACATCTCGCGGTATATTTTTTTGGTTCAAAAGTTTTCAATGAGAAAAATCCGTATGTAGTTTCAACTTGAATTCTAATACGCAAAAGATATTTGTTCTCAATAATTCCCAATTAATACAACTTGCACGCTTACGTATAATTTCACAATTTATGATATTTTTCTCTAATTTCTATTTATTTTTATATTAAAGCTGACTTTTTTGTTTTTTGTTTTTTTTAAGATCCGACGTGAATTCCAATCAATTGTGATGAGCGCGTGATCGTTGCGATTGTTGCGGCACGTTTATGGAAAGACGGCGCCGATATATTTGCGGTGAAATCATAAACCTCGAGGTATTTATCGGTGGAGGGGTTGTTTCGGTGACGATTCGCATTACGGCATAACGACCGTCCCTGCCGCAAAACGCGTCACCGACCGATGAGCCGCACGACCGGCCGCAGCTGCAACTGCATCGCCACCTCGCCGACCGCAAAACTGCAGATGGAAACGGCGCGGCATACCGATTCGCGCCCTCTTGCACGCGCCCGCCGTTGCGCCCTTTCACCCGGTCAGCAGGTTTATACATTGCGCGATAGAACGCGGGGAAGGAACGCGCGCAACTATGTGGGCAAACAACAGTGAGAGGAAGGCAAGGATCCGGAAACGATTGAAATTTCCGCGGTTTTCCGGGAGCCTGCAAGACCCGCCGAGGACGCCGCATTCCAAAGATTCCCAATAAAGCAAGCTTTGGCGAACGTCGTTGTTTGTGATCGGCGATCTCGCGGCGGTCCTTTGACGCGCGATGCTTGAAAATCCACAAGCCATTCAGGGCAATGCTACGGCTCGCCGGAGAGAGAAGTCGGGAAATGACGATTAATCGAAACGTTATAGAAACGAAAATAGAAATGAAGGGGTTGAAATTAAGCTTTCAATTTAACACACCTTCGAATATCTTTTTGTAGCATTTTGTAACGTACGTCAAACACATCGAACACATAAAAATCTTTAATGTGACTTTCTACATAGGATAAAGTGTGGTAATATGAATAACAGAAATTTTGAAATTGTATAAAGGATTGAGGTCGTACAGTGTATTCAATGAAACATATAAAATATACATTATTGGTACTCTCTAAAATCTTTGGAGTGGAATCTAATTCTAAAAAGTGATAAAGTGTGACAATTAAGCCAGTGTTAAAAAAGATTAACTTCGTTGTCAATTTGTTAAAGTGAGATTTCACTCTTTAAAAGTTAGATTCCACTTGAAGGATTTTATAAAATTATAAAGGAAAGACTTTTCTTCATAAAGTACTGTATACTTAAATTATAAATGGGCACTAAAGACTGTATTCATAGTCCGTTCTTTTTAAGACCGTCTTAAGCGATGTCTTAAGATGCTAATACAGCCCTCTGATTGGTGCATGACATCTTAAGGTTGCACTTAGGACGGTCATAAATGTAAGATCCGATTACGAATACCCCCCTAAGAGTCAAAATGTAGTCCACAAAAATATACAATAACAATACAGAGTGTCTATTTATTAAAATTCTTAAAATTCGAAACAAGTATTCGGCTCCACTTTGGGCCATCCTCAATGTAGAACAAAATAACAATTCAGAATTCTTTCATGTGTCTGTCACACTTCACAAAACTGAATCCTACTCTTTATGCAACATTTCCAAGTATTTATCCAAGTATGTCGACAACAATCCGAGAGTGCAAGAGATTGACACAATGGTGAACAAAATGTACTTGTATATAATAGTGCATCATCGCATTAATGCTCGTATTTGCCAAACTGCTGAAGTTATGTATCAGTATTTTTTTAAAAGACACAAGGAAGCCATTACATAAATATGACTGCTCATTCGAGTTTTGAAAGGTGGCCGAGTTTAGAGAATATATAATATCTGACTGAATACACCATGCGATCTCAATTTTTTCTACAATTTCAAAATTTCTGTTAACTTATCCAAATTACCTCGCTTTACGCTACATTATTCTCGTATAAATACAGGGCGATTGAAACTTTGCAATACAAGTCGAGTGAAAAATCGTATTTCAGACAATTCTGCAACTTGGCTCGCGAAGAGACGAGAGAGACATTGGCGAAGTAACGGCTATGTTAAAACCGCGATTTACGCGAACAGGCGAAAAGTTAGGAAAGCCGGTAAGTCAGAACCGGCGGTTACGCCGTATTCTTACTCGCGGGTGATCGCTTTTCTTTTCGGTACAAGAAACCTGAAGCGGCCAGAGGAGCCGAGGCGGAAAGGTGAACAAGAGGAGAGGGGGGGGGAAAGATGGATCTTGAACGGACTTTGGGAGATGGACGGCGAAACGGTGGGAAAAGAACGTAGAAGCTTCTCTATTGAGTCAGCCAGCAGCCCGCAGATGCAATTGAATCGAACGTGCTAGAGGGAAGTGCACTTAACCGTTTTGCTTGTCTCGTCTCGCTTCCGCCTACGTCAAGTTGGGATCTTTACGAGGGGGATGCCGAGCAATAACCGCGGTGGTGCAAGGGCCGGCTGCGCAGGACTTCGCAGGGGGAGGAAAAGGGATTTAGGAAGGAGGGAATTTATGGAAGGGGAATTTACTTTCCTTCGCGCATTTCTCGCCATGAAAACCAATATAACCGGCGCCCGGCTGGGTAGGATAGGTCAACGGATCAGCTCTCGGTTCGCTGACTATGAGCGAGATCAAGTTTCGAGCCATTCAGACGCTACAGTCCGTACAGCTGCCTTTGAATACAATTTGGAAGAGTCAACTCCCGTTTCCCTCCCGCACGTCGTTATTACGATTCGCGACTCGCCTTGCATTTATGGCTCTCCCGATCAATATATCTCTAATCAGTTTTGCGGCGTTTTTTCAAAAGCTTACCTTTTTTCGCGTAACCCGCAGCGTCACTATTGATTACCGCCGTTTAAACTCCGCTCATTTCCCGGTGCGCGGCGCACGACTAGTAATTTCATTTGGCTGCAATCTGCATAATAAAGGCCAACATTTAGCTAGATTCGGAACGTTGAATTACACTCGTTGCGTGCCGAGCGAAAATCGTTAAAGTGTCCGCTCGACCCGGCTCGGCTCGGCCGAGTGCGACTGTTAAACACGCACGTCTGCAAAGAAGAATTCTCTGTATTCGTTAACTATGAATTATTATCGTGCTGCTCTGGCGGGATAATATCGAGTGAGAGGGGAGAAAAGAGGGATGAAAATATTAATTTCGGAACACGTTTTACGAGGAGCTCTACGACCGCCGCCAATGGACACGCGATCGCGGGAATCGGTACTTTATTAACTCGGTTTCAACTTAAGCGATCGGTAGGGATTGTCGTTCCCTTAAATGGAATGTGTTTCACCCGTCTTCTCGCAAGAGAGATCTGTGCACCTCACGAAAAATCTGAAACGCACGTTATTAACGGGCGTGTCTTAACGGCGCGTATTAAAATCAACTTTCGGTGAGAAAGGGGG
>NW_017304438.1:2964981-2968496 GCF_001594115.1 Trachymyrmex septentrionalis | reverse complement strand
AAGGGGGGGGAGGCCAAGAGTACAGTGAGTTCTCTCGTAAATAACTTACCTGGCTGCTTTGCGTTTACGCGCAGTGACGTGCGACAATTTAATGGGATTTAAATACTCCGGCTTGGTTCTCCAGGAATAGTCAAACGTGCTGCTGTTTTTGCCCTGGTTACCTGATGAATATTCATCGCCCCACGACGACGCTAAATAGTATCAAGATGCTAATTAATCGCGAGTTGATACGGTGAATTACTTTGTCCGTTATACGTATCTCTGAATAATTTATAACGATTTTCGCGATCCACCGGAAGAATACGAGGCGTCATTGTGAACGACCGTTTAAAAAAATTGCTATGCACCTTGTCGAGTCATCCTCTTACGTTTCGACCGGTTTGAATTATTGCGAGGCATCAATGCGAACGTGCTCAAAGCCATTTTATAATTACATAAGCGTAATTATACTGCTACACACACGCACGCACTTTCCTTAACAGTGAGATATACTGAACGAATTAGCCAATCACAGCCAAGATTTGTCAAAAATTTTCAGCTTTCATTGGCTAAAACAAATAATCTTGCGGTTACTATCGTGAAAAATATATGCGACAGCCCTATAAGCGATTATAGTTGTAAAAATTAACCAATTATAATTGAATATTTCCCTTATATTTGATCGTGGTTTAATTTTTCAAACTACAATTACAACTATACATTTACGCAATTGTAAAATGGGTTTAAGGGAATCCTAAACTGAAAACCGAACTCTGACGGAATCGTTGGTTTTATCGCACATAAGTTTTCACATTGAATTAGATTATAAGTCCAATTTAATTTTAAGAACTCGACGCTGTTTCTTCATGTAATTCAATAAATGTCTGGAGATTTCAATTTTGTAAGTACTGATTACTTTAGAACTTTTATATAATTTAAACTAGTGAATTCTAATTTTGATTGACTTAATTTCGAGTAGGTGTGAAATAAAAGGGGATGGGGCTCTCTCTATCTCTACTTGTAGGAAACGATATACACGTGCGCAAATCACCATGTAAACTGTGAAAACACGAAACGTGGATAGCCATGTTGCGTCTACGAGCTGCCTAAAGCAGGTGACGCAAACTCACTTTAACCGTGTACTAAGTCTCGAACGACCTAGCTTGCATAATACCGGGATGGAATAAGTAGGCCAATGTGAGTGCAGCAGAAACGAGAACCGACGGCGAGAGCCGCACGGGAGTCTCATAGAGGAAAATGGAAAAGACAAGGAGATGAAGAATAAACGGGGAGTGCTCCGTGATAGTCTTCGTGCAGTGGCGTCGTCGTCATTTCCATGAAAATGCTCTCATGCCTGCATTTTTCTAAATCACACAGGTGACGCGCAATTCAGGCGGAAACGCAACGTGGATGCGTATCACAAGCATTGACAATTAATATTTTTCAGGAGACTTCTCATGTCGCGGGTGTCATAGATATTTCTTGATGCAACGCCAGACATACGTGTATCACCAAACATTATTCTGAATGTTACCGAAGATGAGATTAAACGTTATGATTATGTATTAGCTCGGAGATATATGGAGAGAGAATGATTTCGGATCTACTCGGACGTGCTCAGAGATACTTCAGTTTTAAGGGATAGCAATGGGGGACGGCAGTCGACGACGGGGGTGCGCCTGAATTACGCTGGGTACGCGAGCGCGTTTAAATTCCGCTTAAAGGGTCATTAAAGCCGAATTAGAGCGATGCCGTCCCGGGATCACCGGCAATCCGGGTGACGTGAAGTGTACGAGCCATCTCGCCGTAACTTTCGAATAATATGCCCCCGTCGAGGGAGAATCTCTCTCGCGTTCCCTGTGGCAGAAGGGAGAACGCGCGGACTCGAGGCTCTTTTAGATTCCAATGCGCCGAGTGGCGTGCGCGCTCTGAAATATTATATATTCGAGGCGGCTTCCGACGACGACGTGGCCGTCCGCCCCGTCGAGACTAGTCGTGTTCCGAAGTGCACTCCAGGAAACGGGCACTCGCAGTGGCGGGCGGGGAAAATGCGAGATTGATACCGTGCTCGAAAGACGAGCCAGCTAACTCGTGAGACGCAATTTTGACTCGTCGTCGTACCACTTCGCTGAAGATCTCGGATCTCGGATCTCAATACATCGCGCGCGCGCCTCAGGAAGCTCGACATAGAAAGAGTTGTAAGCACGCGGATTCCGGGGACTTCTGATGCCGGAGAAGAAGGTCTTTATGTCTAGAGACAGGCGCCCTAGAATGCGCGTGTCGGCGCCACTTACAGAAATGTTACGGTTTATGAAATGAAACGCGAAAGAGGATTTTACAATACGTCTTTTCGAGGTATACATTGGAATATCCGAATGCCGAAATTGTATATGAAGTGATATTCAATTTTATGAATAATATATTACAGAGAACTTACGAGAAAAGAGGTAAAGAAATAAATATAATATATTGAATATCTGTATATCAATGTAAAATAAATCCGGTATATCTAACTGCAATCGTCTCGTTGAGATAAACAATCGTATTTATTTAAAATATTAAAATAAAAAAATACAGATAAATCGTAACAGACACAAGTGAACAAGGGAGCAAATGTTACAACGAATATGTGTGACAAAACATGTACTTTTGTATCATCAGATCGTCTGTGTCACTGGATATCGTTTTAATAGCATTTATAATAACATGTACATGTTTCTACAACCATTACATGTTATATTTGTGCAGCTTTTAATAAATCCGTACCATAACGCGATTATTGTCTCACGCTTGTTTTATACATACAAATTGCAACGTACAGCTCGAAAGAAATATCAGCGCTGCGAGTTTGGAGAACAGATTATACTGCATTCGCATTAAAGTTTTAAGCTTTCGTTCCCGATTTTTAATTATGATTTATTTACTCTATTCGGCTCTCATGCGATATTGTTGTTAGCTGTTAAGTACGCTAGACGGTAATCCCGAATGGATCTCGGATATTGATGTAGCACCACGAAGACGAGACGTCGGAGACCTCAGCGGATATTTTTATCTTAAATCGGTTTTTTTTCCTCTTTCGCCTCACAGCCACCTAGATCGATACTCGATACTAAAATTATCCGCGTAACATCCGCGTAACACATCCGTGCTCGTGATTGCCTTATTATAGCGCGCGTGCGACGCTCCACGAGCAATTTTTGCAGAATTTTAACGTTCGCATTATAGCGCGAGCGTTTAGAAGAGAGGATAGCGCAAAGCGATGTAATCGGATTACGAGCTTACGTATGGACAGGGTGGGTGACACGTAGATAAAGGGGAAAAAGGCGGAATCGATGGCTGCTATTCGTCACGGTATAAAAAGTGTAGGTTCATAAAGGTGAACAAAGGAAAAATTGAGCACCGTTGGGAATGCCGATGGTGATGAATACCCGCTGTCGTCACCGGGACAGCGTGCATCACCGGCATTCTGCGTTGCTGTGATGCTAGTTACTGCGTATATATAAAAATAAATCGATAGAAAACTCGAAAGCGACCGT
>NW_017304438.1:2963103-2964953 GCF_001594115.1 Trachymyrmex septentrionalis | reverse complement strand
CAATATATATTATATTAAAAAAGAAAAAAAAAGAAAACAATCCAAGAAAAAAATGGATCAAGAGACACACACACTAGCGACTGGTTTTTCATTTACCCCGTGCTATCGTACGTCCTCCCGAGTGTCGGTTACAGGAGATCGGCTGTCGCCGTGGACGGTTACAAGGGAGCCGCTTTAATTACACCTGGTAGAGCGGCTCGGTTATGTAGAGCGGTGGTTTCAATTACGGTGTTCACGGTTGTAAAGTGTAAATGCAATAGACGCCAACCACGGCGCGCTGCGCAACACGCACCCGTCTATGCATCCATACATATACAATGTGTATATTATATATATATATATAAAATGTATGTGTGTGTGTGTGTGTGTGTGTGTGTGTGTGTATATATATATATACACACATGTATAATTGAGGGTTTTATAGAAATCGATTTTCCATGAAGCGTTACGTTGTCGCATTGTATTAGCCCGAATAAATCTGTGGTGAATGCAACGCGACTATTAAAGCGACACTCGATTGTCTTCTGCCAACAATTTTTCCTTCTTTTTCGGTGAGAGAACAGGAAAAATATATATGCCATGATATGAATCAAAAATCGTGTTTCGCAACATGCTCGCGGTTTTACAGGCTTATTCGTTGCACCGCGTACTATTTATAGCAAATCACGCACAAATATAAGCACAGATTTTCCGTGACCGAATTGACTGATCGGCTTTGTGTAATCCGGCTAGAGCTTTTGCCATTTCATATTATGTCATCAATTTTTTACGAATATGAACGCTTATATCGTGAAGCAACATGATTACGTAATTAAGATTGAAGATAGAACTCCGAAGAATTATTATAGACTAACATGAGTTGAAAATTATTCAATTGAAGAATTTTTACATCTAAAAAATTAAAATTTCAGGAAACAAAAAATTTTTTATCTTCAAACCGTTTATTGTACAAATATAGTAATTTTTCTCTTTATATATATAATAGACATAAAAATAAAGTTAGTTTTGATTTTAAAGACTCATTATAAAAATAAAAAATCTTTGGACTTGTTTGATTCTCAGACAAAATTTTATGCTTACTACTTTTACTTATTCTATAATATTTTACGTTTATTTTTTTTATATCATTAATAATAATAAAAATAGAAAAGAAAACATTATTTGAAAAATAAAGCAGTACATTTTTCATTTCTTATTTACGAAATTTTACAAATTACGCGTTTAACTCTTTTGCAAATGTTAAACTCTTACATTTCCCGGTTTTTTTTTTGTTTGATTCTTGCTAGAATAACATTCACGATGTAACTCTGAACTCGTAACTGAAAACGACGCCATAACCACCTTTCGATTAATGTTTCATTAAAGATCGACGGAAGACGATTCCACTATTCTGTCGGAAATTGCTAAAACTGAAATTTTCTTGTAGCGCTTTCTCTAAAAAAAAATTGTCAGATTTGATCTTTCTACCGGATATCAGTCTTGCCGGAGATTGATTGTTAAAATTTGTATTGTTTTGTAGTGCATCCTTCCATTGGATTTTAAATCTTTCACAAAATAAGAGAAAATCGACGCGTGCATTTAAAAGGTTTTTTTTTTCCAAAATTTTGAGTGGTTAGCCAGAGATTTTTGCCGTGTGCCGGAAAACTGGAGATCAATCAAAAAGCTAAAATCTCCAGCCGAAAGCCAGAGAGGTGACAGCCATGGTGACTGTATCCCAGATTTTGTTTTTAAGTGGACTTATTTGGTCTTTGTGGAAGACCCTTCAATTTTGTTTTGTATCTGACAATTGAAAAAGTATTGGTATATAAATATTAATCATACACACATTTTTTTATCGAGATAATATTACA
>NW_017304438.1:2952726-2963003 GCF_001594115.1 Trachymyrmex septentrionalis | reverse complement strand
GTATATAAATATTAATCATACACACATTTTTTTATCGAGATAATATTAATTATAGTGTTAATTGTGTCACGTATGAGTAACAAGTACAAACTCAATCTTATACTGACGGCGAGTCGTCAATCCCAAAACTAAATAAACTCGCAGTTCACATACGTCCAGTACGTCGATATTTCCCTTTGCTGCACAAAGCGGCAGCGGTTATAAAGCTGACATTCCTTCGAGCTAGCCCGCCCCTGATAAAAAGGTTTTGATAACGAAAATATCGATAACTCGACACACAAGCCAGCAGTGAATCGCGACTTTAATCAAGACTTGCAGCCGAGACGAAAGTACCGTTCTCGCATGAGGGATTCAGCTGTGAGCTTAATTGCGGCATCTAATTGGAAATCGGTTTTCGTTCCACGAACGATTAGAAAAGTCCCAGCGTGGCCAGATCGTTTGCGATGTTAGCACGTGAGTGAGTGAGGCCACGGCGACCAATCGCAAGAATTAGTCGTGAAAATGCAATCTTAACGACGTTGCAGCACGGAAGCCCAAGGAAACGGGAAACGATGGTATGCCGATCAAGCCTTTTATACACCTTTTGTACTAGAATTTCTTGTATAATACAATTCTATAATAAATCAGGGTTATCAAATTGTACGTACATATTCATTAGAAACTAAAAATTAGACCAATTGGATCAAATGCTGCCTTTTTCTTTGACCTTTTGATAACCACGGTAATCGATACCATTGACGATTGCGATAGAATTCGTATGATTATATTGGAGAGATTAAGGATGTTCGATTCTGAACCAATTCACAAAAAAACCGGAGTTTTCCACAAAAAAAAATTGATTTCAAATCGGCCCTCTTTGTTGAAAAAAGCGACTTTTTTTTAAACGAAGAGATTAATTTAAAACAGCCTCCTTTTTTTTATTTAGAAGAAGATTTCGATTTTTCACGATAAAGGACGGTTTGAAATCCTCCTTTTTTTGGGAAACTGATTTTTTTAGAGAGTCGTAATATCCACAGGAAGAATATCTGACAATCTTAGGCCATCGTATACAGCTACGTTAAACGTCTTAGTATGATGCACATACAATAGACGTGCGCATGCATGAAATTCGTTCGTAACGAGCGGCGGCTGGCTCGTCCGTTTAGATATGGAGATCAAAGTAGCAACGTTGCGAACCACGCCAAGGTGGCGAGAGACCTTCAACCCTCGACCTACGGAAATCACAGCGAAAAGCTATCGCGTGCTGGCGCAATCGGCGTAGAGCAATCTCGCGCGAATACCTTCGATCGGCTTCTTGCTTGCGCCGGCACTCGAAGGACAGATTATGCCTTCAAGCTGTGTACGGTGGACTCTGACATTTCGGGCCGTGGCGCACACAGGCGACGAGGAACAGAGTTCGCACACAGCCGATTAAATTAAACGTACCTGCCGTGCGGTTGACACTGAAAAATGGCACCTGGTCTCGCGCGCCGTCGTAAATTTCTATTTTACGGGACGCCGGTCGCCGGAATTAATTCATAGCTGATACGCGATATCATTCAGCTTCTCGCGCGATCTTAACGTCGGCGTAATAACGCCGATGTCACAGCGATTTGCAATTCCTCACGCTTCCCGAAAATAATTAATAACGATACGTTAATGACCGACTGTAAAAGAATATAGAAATATATTAGATTTTATTGCCCGTTGCTTTATTGCGCAAATTCCTATACCGTAACCTAGACACCTACCGTTTGTGTTCTGACGCATCATTTTTAACATTTAAACAGCATGCGATAACTCAGCCGATACGACTGAGTGCGGGTGAAGGCAAACTGCATTCGTTATTCCGCGTTCGTTTCGCACGAACCGCGTTGCAGAAATTTTGCCAGTTTCGCAGTTTAACGAGCTGAGTCTGGTCGAACGAACGAACGAACGAACGAACGAACGAACGAATGGACGGACGCATCCCACGCCACCGCAATTTCGGCAGCTGGTGTCGAATCAACCTCCCTCTGAGAGCTTATCCCTTCTGAACTAGCAAGTCATTTTTGTGTAAAAAATAAAAAAAAAAGAGTAGCTTGAAGAGTGGAGAGAAATTTGCTTATCTGCGGCACGGCGGTGTGCCGAGTGTGTCATCGTGTATCAGTCTGATATAATATTATACTTGGTTGCAGCGCACGTCACATCGCACCACTCCTATGACGTCGACGATAACCCCCGATGATGCACCCCGCCGGGAATGCAACCATCCACCCCCTCCCTTCGATCAACTGACTCCCCGTATAGGGTCGCCAGCAGTTACAACGAATTCAACGTTTAGCCAAAGCTATGATTATCAACTGATGGTCAAGGTTTCTGTCAACCAGTCTGAGCCATCGCTGGCAATTGATTGACTAAAATGACTGAGTCAATACCAGTCTGCCAGTACTGGACACAGGTTATCATCCAGTACTTACTAGCCAATGTTGCGCCAACAGTTTGCCAATACTGCATCAGTACCTAAACTGTGTCGAACCGGTAACAGTTCAGCACTGAGCAGATTGTAAAACTCTATATGGGTCGCGCCGCTAACCTCGCATTTTGTTCCGTGAAAAAAAAAGAGAGAAGGGGAGGGGGGAGCGGGAAAACAAAAGCTCAGGCTGATAAAAATGACGCTAACGTCGGAGGCGCGATTAAATATCGCGCTCAATGTCCAAAGCGACGGCGATAGCCGTTAATGGTGGAAGCGCGACACGTTACCGGGCTTCCTCTCGTTAATACAGAGATCCCGGTTGTCGGCCAGTGGCATGTGAAAAAGCGCTTTAATCCGCGCCGTGCTCTCGTTCTCGCGCTTTTTTTTTTTTTTGCACTTTTTTTCCATTCGTTCGACAATAAAGCAGCTTAATTGCTCCGCCGAGATCGGCGCGTTTGAAAGAGACGCGGACGTGTTCCGGCACGCGATGCTTCGTGTTCGAAACGTATCGGCCATGGCATGTGCGAGCGTCCTTTCTAGACGCTTCCCGTCAATATCGAGGGTATCGTGTATAGCTAAATGCCTTGGAAGCCTCGAAAGCAAGCGAAACGACAATCATGCCGCAGTTACGATGAACTCCAGAATTCAAATCGACGATGCCACGTTTAAGATCAAAGTGGAGGAACGTTGCAATTTAACATGCAGTATCGTAATCACGATTGCCACCTTTTGACTAGTGTTCCGTTCGAGAACGACCCTCCTCCAACTGAAGCTCCTACTACCCTGCCGGAAATCGATATAATTATTGCCGAAATTGTTGAAACTTCCTTGCAGTATTTTCTTTAAAAAAAAAAAAGTCAGATTTCCTCTTGCCGAATATCATAATCTTGCCGAAGATCAATTGCATTATTTAAAAAAATGTGTACTGTTTTGTAGTTGCATTCTCTAAAAAAAGATCATCAGACTTGATCTTCTTGCCGGAGATATTTTTTAAAAAAACAAAGAAAAACTGGTGCCCACTAAAATAAACCGTCGTCAAAAATTTGTGCCGTTAGCTGGAAATTTTTTTCATGCGTCAGAGAGTCGAATATTCAATCGAAAAGCCAAAATCTCCGACCGAAAAATCGGAGAGATGACAACCGATAGAGGATGCGTCTGTGATTTTTTATGGGATATAGCTTGATTTCACCGAGCATAATTGAATACCTTGTACTCCAATTCGTTAACAAGAAATTAAACGGTTATTCTGTATGCATGTGGAGGACTGAAAAATAAATTTTGCAACTCCTCAAAATGCAAATCTCGAAACAGAAGCTAGTATCGTTCCGCAGTATCGTCGCAAGTATAACTCGTGTGAACCGATCCAAAACTGATTGCAGAACACCGTGTGGTGGGGCAACAGCGGTGTTAGTGTCCGTTAGCGTCGAGAATTTCGACAGTTTCAGCGGGTCAAGTGAGATTAAACGAGAATTCGGTGGAGAGAAACGGGGAGGACGAGAGAGGATTGCGATAAAACGGAGGGCTATTCGCGGCCGCTGCGAGCAACAATGCATTTTTCCCTCTTCGCGCCCACCTACGCGACTCTGTAAACGTTTAGTTACGAATTGATATAGAATAAAAAAAAAAAGAGGAGAAGTCCTCGGACGCGTGAAAAATAGTTGTATTCTTGTTCGAGCGGATGAACGTTAATGCTCGATCGAAACTGCAGTTTCGATAAGACACCGTTTGCGTGCGAATATGCGTACGTATGTGCTGTTCTGGAATTTTATTGAATAAACGATTTTCAAACGCCGCGATACGCTCTCTGCTCCTATGCTCTACACATTTCATAAAGCTCTGCGCAAAACCTTTTCGAAAGTCCAGTCGCTAATCGGATAAACTCCGTTGGAATAAACTCCGTCGTGGAACAAAGGACCCTCGTGGTCCGTCGTGATTTTTCCGTTCGTCTCAAAAGCGCTCCGCGAAAAGTCCCCAGGAGATCCCCAATACTTTTGATTACGTGTTCCGTAAAAAAATTATTGCGCCTGACTAGACGTAGAGGAGTCAACCAACGTAATGGGCAGGAACAATAATCGGGTGAAGGGTCACGGTAGATTCAATTACAAGAAATCGCCGAACTTCCACCCTGTGCACGGCTGGGCTCTCCTTCGTTCCGCCAGCCCCTTAACCTAATTCTACTTAGGTTTTGTTGGCCGACCAACCGGGCTGCTATCGAGCGAAGACTAATGTTCGTCTAACTAGTCGTTTCTCCGCAACACCGACTCATTTCTGACGAAAACGAGTCACAGGGGACTTCCTCCGCTCAGCGCTTGCGGCGCGGCTTTTATCTGCTTACATCGGCAGAAAATTAACTTGACCAACGCGCGGCAAGTACGTTATTTCGTTTCGCGTCGTAAAGGTTCGAATTGCCGATGAATTACATTCACCGCGATTATAGCGTTCCCCATACCGGACTCCTTTATACACCGTTAAATTCATAATGCCAAATTATACTTATAATTTGATTTATTTTTAATTAATTAAGAGAAATAAATATATTTACGGTGAAAGCGAATCTTGATACATAAATATTTCAGAGTGAATTTACATACCATATTCAATTTTGCAATTATGAACAGAACTAGAGAGAACTAGAGTATTAATACCACATATTAAATTGACAAACAATTTAATAACTTTGGATACTAATTAGCATCGACCACCGAGGTTGGTAAGAAATGATGAGGATGCCTGCACGGAACACAGGAATTCGAATCTCAGCTCAGTGAGATAATATTTTTAGCAATAAATTGAATTATTTACAGTTAATTCTTAATTTACAGTTAATGCTTAGATCAGCATCAAATTATCAATATCCTTTTTAAGATATTTATTAGCAGCCAAAATTAAATTGCTTTTAAAGACCGCAAAAGATTTTAACGCACAGTTTGCAGAATTAGATGTATACCTACATATATATAAATTCACTGTAAAATATTTAAGTAGTAAAATCCATTTTGATCGAAAATAGGTTTGTTTCTCTTAACTAATTTACTCTCATCTAATACAAATTATAATTATTTTTAAGCATTTCTATAAATTGCCACTGCTGCTACTCAATTCATCGTTAATTAAACTAAAACAATGAAGTTAAACAATTTAATTCAAGAAAGTATATCAAATTTAACTCAAATTTAATTTATTATTTACTAAAGGCATATATTAATTTGAACGTTGTTTACTTTGAAACTAACTACAGAAATGGATTAATTTACATTTTAGCATAGTTAAAAATAACAAAATGTTATTTAACTCAAGGGATTGGGTTACCATATTGTTCTCCTTTGTAAAGCCAACAATGTACCTTTCAATAAAACCACAACGATTTCAACATTAAATTTACAAAACATATTGTTAAAATTTCTAATAAATTTTTTCTTGCACAACAAAAAAGTTATGTTCTTTGATCCAAATATTGCAATAAGAAATCAAACGTAAAGTATAGCTGAATCGTAACTTCGTGAATACTTTAATACTCGAAATGGACTTCGATGGATAAATAACCGGTTAAAAAAATCGACGTACGATGCATAAATTATAACAGGTTGACTCTCGAAGTTTGTAAATTATATTCCGGTTCAGCGAGCCTATTCTGCGCGTGATTGGCTCTGTAGAGTATTGAACCGTAAACTTGCCCTTCGTACATTTCCTGGGTTAACATCAAAGAGGCAATAAAATCACCGAGACAGTCTACGGCAGCGTTACTTTATCTCGATCGATACAGATCGCGGCGCGGAACTTTTAATCTGCAAAAGATTCAACAGTCGCAGGCGAAGGTTCTCGAGAACTCTATCGAAAGAGACCAAGATCTTAGGCAAACTCAGTCCGACTACCAATGGCAACAATGGCGTACTAGGAAGGTTTAATTAATGCTTTTTTTAGAGAATAAAAATCGACTGGCCAAGCACGAAAATGATTATAAAGTCGATGATTAAGGAATAATGTGTTCGCTTCCAGTAGGAGCGTAACTATTCTGTCAATATTTGTTACTCCCCTCATAATTCATATTCAATAAAGAGCGTTTTTAAAACGCGACTATTTGTATTATATTTTACACGAATAAGAGCAGTCATATAATATATATTTTTTGCAGTACATGTTATTTAAATACCATTCGCGCCGCTGAATATATGAAGCGATATTACGTCAACGTGCCATCTACTTTGTTATCTTTTAATCTCGTTATGAAAAAATATTTTTTATCTGTTCTACTTTATCTTTATTTTCTCCCCGATATTTCCACACACATGTATGATATTTTTCCGAAATGCGGACAATTAGGCGAAATGTTTGTTTACCGGTATGGTAACGCGAGCGCGATTTATATTTCCATTCCAACGTTATCGCATCCGTAATTCCTGCCTCATAAAAACTCATTTTTTCCAGGATTACGTATTGTAGCCGATATTTACAAGACATTCTCTGGCGATTCGATAAAACGTTCGTTTGCGGAATAGTTTTTACTTGTGGATAAGAGCCATCGCAAATTATTATGACTACGTTGCAACGACGGAGCACAAATCAATCCAAAATCGCCTCCATCACCTGCCAGCTGCGGGAGTTACGTGCATGCGTATCGCGTACGTTCGGAATTCGTATTATTGCTGAATTCGAAGCCAGGCATTGCGATCTCGTGTTGCACGAAACCGTCAGTTTCACGCTCTTGTACGAAACAAAATCTATTGATTTCGATATCATCACGCGATCGGACGTAATTAATATTGTTTAAAAATTACGACGTTATATTATTTCTTTTCTCTTCGTGTATATACGCGAGTCAGATAAAAATGCATAGAAATGTATGTCTGTTAAGTGAAAATACGTAAAACGATAACATTTCATCTACATATTCATATCTTATATCCCAGACTCTCTCAGCTCCTCTTCCTTCCCATCAAGCGCGGATAATTATCTAACCGGCTATATATGCTCGAGCATTCCGTTGATCAAAGGGAACACGAATCTCAGAGCCTCGCAGAGATCATTCGCGAGGATCGTCATGTGTGCAGTCAGGTGACTTCTACGCGCGTAATTAGTACTAATTACCCACAAGCCGCTGGGTCACACGGGCCTCATCGGTCGAGCGCATGTATCACGACCTATCCTCACCCTCGGCAATCCTTCTCGTCCGTCCTTCGTGTCGCAGACGGACCTAACCTGCGCGCGACCCAATCGCTGGTTGCAACCTGCATCCAGCGTGGAACGAGGCCATGTGCACTATCGGATAGTTGCGATACGGTGAAGCGGTGAGGACGAGAGAGGGGCGAGAGCTGAGGTCGAGAAAGCCGGTGCTCACCCCTCTCGCCTTTCGACCGCCCTTCCTCTCCAGTTGTGCCGGGTGCACAAGGTTACTCCTCCAGGAGTCGCATCGCCATGGGCGCGGAAGGGAAGAAAAAGGGGAAGACGAGAGAGAAACGGGCGCGGAAAGAAAAAAGAAAAGGAATCGACTGCTGATGCCGGGAGCTTACCGGGAGCCTGTTTAAATCCGGACCCTGAATTCCTCCTCCCGGTCTCTCGGTTTCTCTTGCTCTCTCTTGCTCTCTCTCTCTCTCTCTCTCTCTCTCTCTCTCTCTCTCGCTCGCCGGGGTGTGGTTCCTTCGCGTAGACGGGCGGGGCCAGGATCACCCCACGGGATTAAGGACTTTGGACTTGGCTGGATTCGGGAGGCTCTCTCGCGCGCCCGTCTCCGAAATACGTGCCTTCCCGGTGTCCGCCCGCGCGCGTTTTTCCACGTTTGTGTGTCCCCTGCGTGTGTACGAGTGACAACAATCGGTACGTCGATCGTCGATAAAGAACTGGGAACGGAAAAGATGCCACCGGAAAAAGGGCGTCCAAACGGCGCGTCTGTACGTGTCCGTAAGTCTCTCTCTTCTCTTTTACGCTCCTCTCGCGTGTACACGGGTGTGTATGTCCCTATATACCGTCTACCGTCCACCGTCTACCGTGTACCATGTCTACGTACCTACGTATGTATGTATGTATGTATGTGTGCATGCATGTATGTGTGTGTGTGTGTGTGTATGCGCGCGCGCGCGCGGCCGATTACATGTGTGCAGTCGAATCTGTAGCAGCACGAGCGCGGGTGTAGGACGTAGCGCGATGATGGTAGGTTGGGTGTACGTTGGTGATTAGGACCGACGGGATGTGTGTGTATATGTGTGAAGGTTTCTGGAAGAGAAGTGGATCAGGATGAGGGGGATCGGCCTAGAGACGCGGTCCTGCCTTCGCTAGGACATTGTTATTCCTAGTAGCACGTCGCGACGAAACTCAGCCGTTGCCAGCCCGATCCACCCGCGGCTGTCACTCCCGCCTATCTTCGCCAATGTCAGTTCTCCGAAACAGAACTCGCGGAGGTCCCTCACCAGAGATCACACCCCGCCGCTGCTCCGCCTCAGTCACGTGTCCGGTCGTACCGCAACATCGCGTATCGAGATCTCGATTATCACGATCCCCTTTCGTCCATCATCGATTCAGCCTTTTTGTGCCTAGCGTGCACACCAGCGAGACCAACAGCCAAGCGGGTTAGTCTCGATATCCGGACTCTCGTACAAAGTCAGACACTTTGAGTTTTGGCAAAAACACGTAGGGATAACTCTCTCCCGGAGATGATAAATCCACGACCTTCGGTCTCGGACCTTCGCGATCGATGGCGGCGCGGGCGAGTCAGTCGAGCGCGTGTCACTCTTAACCCGCCGACGATGATCGCACCGTGGATCGCCGCCGTCACTCACGTCACTGCCGTGCACGGGATCGTGTGCACTCGAACGACACGTACATCGATATCCATACGTGATATGGAAAATGTGTCGCTCTGTGTCGCGACGTGATTTGCCGCCGCGGTATCTCTCCTGTATCCACCAGTCGCGAAGCCGCTTATCACATTTCTCTCGAACCCGCGTCTTCGCAACGACGGTCGGCGGCCGCCGGTGACAGAGTTACCACAGGCGGGTGTCACGAAAGAGAGTAAGAGGAGTGGAGCACCGCGCTTAGTGAGAGACGCTAGAACGCCTTCGGTTCGGTTCGGACACAACGCGGACGAGCGGCTCGCGCCGCCGTGAAAGCGCGACGACGCCGGGCGCACGCGAATTTCACCAGGTCGCTCGTCGTCGCCGATCGCGGAACCCTGAAGAACACGTAACGCACCGCGAGGGAGTATACCGAGGTACCGCTTGCCTGGCGATGCTGCGCGGCGCCATGACAGCGTTAGCTTCTCCACCACCGTCCCCACCTAAACAATCCCCCACCGTCGCCGCACCCTCCTACCCTCGTGCCGTCAGATATCCCCTGCTGCACATGCCCCTCGCATCTACCCCCTGCACCCGCTGATACCACCGGTTCTACCGCGACGGTGCACCCCTCGCTACCCCTCGCCCAGTTTTAACCCTGCGCGGCTACACAACCCCCTACCGCTCCTCGCAGTCGACCATCCCGCCTCGACCCCACCAACTCAATATTGATCGGGAAGGGCGGAAGGGTGGTATTCAGGAGCGTAAGGATTCACCGAGAACACCCCGGGGCAAACCATCCCTCGTCGGCCAACCCCACCTTTAACCCCTTTCTATTTTCTTGACTTTTTTTCCCCCATGATTTCTTCTTACCTTACGCACGACCTGTACAAGATTGTTTTTTTTTTGTCGTGATGCTTTCTTGATTAATTTCTTCCCTATCTCAAAGACGCTTGTTTCACGGAGAGAAGAACGGTGGGGTGAAAATCGTGGGGATGTCGCACGTGGAGCGCTGCGTACGAAACCTGAAATTTTGGAGTTTCTGATTTAGAGCTTTCGTCGGAAGATTAAAACTTATT
>NW_017304438.1:2951903-2952626 GCF_001594115.1 Trachymyrmex septentrionalis | reverse complement strand
CATTTTTTTTTTTTCTAAATCAAGAAATCTTACTGAATAAAATACAAAGTCGAGGCTGATTGATTTAATTTAGATTAGAAAAGTCGTGTAAAAATAATTTAACAAATACATATGTTTCCTACTAATTAATTATCCCTATACTAATTATTTTACCGCTATTTCAAAGTCACGGTTAACTTTAAAATGACTTTGCTATCGTTGATAACTTCATTTCGATTTACGCCAATTTGGGCGTAGAGAAAACTCGTTACAGAGTTCAGTTTACATAGACCACCACGGATAGAAGAACTTAGGGTTTGTCTTTTAAAGCCAACGGGTCACGCCAGAGGGGGGAGGAACTACGTTTCGTCTTGGGATGGGGCGCTCAGTTTTATGAGAGCTTCCTGTCATCAACTGCGATTAAAAGACAGAATTAAATCACGTTTCAGCTCCCGGACAAACTGGATCATAAAAATATATTATTCTTCTTCCTTCGTCAACGTATGTATTCCGATAAAAAAGACCGGAGGCATTTCGGGCGAGTGTATTATCCTCGTCGAAACGTAACTTTACGAAGCAACGCGTGGTCAGAATGCAAGATCACCATCGAATACCTTCCTGCACTCGTTTATTCAATACCGTTCGTGATGAGCAAGATGGCAAGAATCAACCACCGAGGACGAAATGTGGAGGACTTTACAGCTTCATGTGATTCGTGCTTGTCGGAAAATAGCAAGATATATA
>NW_017304438.1:2943538-2951803 GCF_001594115.1 Trachymyrmex septentrionalis | reverse complement strand
GCAAGAATCAACCACCGAGGACGAAATGTGGAGGACTTTACAGCTTCACGTGATTCGTGCTTGTCGGAAAATAGCAAGATATATTTGTTAGATTTTCATCATTTTAGTGACCGACCTGCGGGTGTCTAATATATCTTTTTCTTTCTTTCTCAAGAAAGAGATATATATAGAAAGAGAGAGAGGGAGGGAGGAGGGGGGGGAGGGGTAAACAAACATTTGCATAATATCTTCACTGGATGTATACTATTTTCTACCGTCGTGGAACATCAACGGAGAAAATGGTAGCCGAAGGCGAGTCCGCGCCAAGTGCGGCGCTAAATTTAATTAAGCACGCACGGGACTTTACCCGTCTCGAAAGCCAAGTATAGCTTCTTTCTTAATTTATTCATCCTCGCTGAGAGAAGAGGAGCGTCGTCGGCGGCGTAATTTTGCGAATCTTTCCCCGAAGGTTTCCTGTTTAGGCAGCTGTGGGTGCGATAACGTCGTCGCGGGTGCAACGCATCGTAAATAGAGCGTTATAAAATTTTTATACAGCTGTGCGCACTTTAATTTTGTGTTTACGCTTATGTTTACGCCGGATCCACTGACACTATTTTCAACGAAGTAACATTCATTTTTAATTTAATATACGTTATTTTTTTTATAGCAAATTCGATCGTGTACGTTCATTCGCTCCGATGTGATCCTCAATAGGGAAATGCGCGTGTTAGAATTAATACGGCGTATGTATATGCAGTGCGGAAACTAGACATTAATAACACATCTGCGTGATTCGCCGTGCGATCAAAGGAACTATTAGGCCACAATTTCACGGTCCAGCTTCGCAAAAATATTAATAGGCACCTGTCGAGGGCCGACGCTCGGAGCAATAATTTCGTTCCCGATCGAAGGTGATTTACATAAAAATATGAAATTGGATCCATAGCCATATTATAGACGTATTTCTCAAGGAAACGGTAATTTTAACTTTGAAATTAAAAATACTCAAATGTTTGAAACGTAAATATATTTACGGAAAAGTCATTATTTTTAGAAAATTATTACCCTTTTATTTAAAACAACCAACGTAAATTTAGTTAACAATTTCTTTGAAAAAACATTTCTATCAGATCTCAGTTTCATTCTTTATATTTAATCGGAAACGTTTTTATTACGATAGTAACACCAAAAAAAACAATGTAAATGTTGCATATTCTGAGCACAGGATAAATCGCCGCCGCGTGATAATGGAATGCAAAAACTTTCGCTGTTCCAGCTCTCTCTCGATACAAAAGCGACGCCGTCGAATGCCGGCTCGCGTCGGAATTGTTTCGAGCACTTTACAAGAACGAGCGAACTTTTCGAGGGCTCTGAGAGAAGGAGACACTCCATGGCGTTGCGCTGCTTGTTGTTACCTCGATAAATTTCAGATACGATCGAGTGTGCGCGGAGTATACGGGCGAGAGGCACGTTCGTCAGACGGCGAAAAACAGTTTTTCCCGCGTAATCCATAAAATTCTCGGACTCTTTGAAATTAACTGAAGGTTCGATGTTATACCGATTATCCCGTTCAAAGTGAGCCGAAGAGGTAGAAATTAATAGATCGCTGATATAAATATTAAAAATTTTCGAAGAGATTTAAAATGTAAAAATTTTCGTACACGGAGAGAACAGTTTTTTATATATCTAAAAATTTAGCTAAATATAGATCTGAATTATTTCTGAATCTGAATAATTTTATTGTGGACCATTAAAATGATTACGTAGGAGTCTCAAGTATAAACAATGTTACAACAGAGTTACCATTTTATTTTGTCCCACGTAATGATTTTAACGGTCCAAACAAAATTATTTTCAAATCCATATCCAGCTAAATTTTTAGATACTTCAACAAAATTCTTCTTCCAGTGCGTACTATATTCCGCGAACTGCAGCGAGTTTTCAAATTGTTTTTTTACACAAAGTAATTAGATCAGCTGAAGATTTACTTGTACCTACACACGGTGCATCCGAAATGAAATCGAATCTAGAATAACACGGATATAATTTAATAGTCATTCCGTGTTTCTATCAAAGTCCGTATACATTTGCTTAAAATTGCAGATCCCCATTAAGAGAACGGCGAACAATTTCCCAATTCAATCTACGTTAAAGCGATTATCATCTTTAGAGGTCAATCTTGATGAACCTCTGTATTATTAACTGAAACTTACCCTCAGAGCGTTAGGATCCCAGGGGCCGTCTCAGGATCTGAAACAAGAAGAAACAAGGCTGGGCTTAGAGATGTGATATCCTAAAAGTCGCGTTAAAACTTTTGCAATTTACAGTCTGGAAAATTCCCGTAAGAGCGATCGCGTGACCAGAGGAAGGGTAGGTACGAGACTGGCGGAAATAGACGAGCACAAAGGTAAGGATACATGACGATGTCGAGGAGAATTTTAGGCTAAAAGAAGAGAAAGGAACGTGTGATAGAGGACGAAAGGAAAAAAAAGGAAATCCCCCCGGTGCGGCTTGAGAATCCTTGGATTCTTTTCGATTTGGCAATCTGGTTACATCGAAACTTAATCGAGAAAGATCGCGCTCTTCTCCCTCACTTCGCGTGATTGAGGGGAGATTACGAGTAGAAGCCGACTGGATAATCAGCAATCGGTGATGTAATCAACTTTAGATCGATAGTATGAAGCATCGTTATCCTAATTTTGGAGCTTTACTTGGAAGATGTTAGGAGTGCTGCATATACAAAATCTTCAAGGGCAGAAAATATATAAGTTGTTTAGTTTTCGAATTCAAAGGACGACGGATAAAATGGGCCTATTTTTGTTTAAAAAGTAAGTTTTACATGTAATCTTACGTTTTTTTTTTTGCTGATGATAATACTTTTATTCATCTAAACCCATAAGAAAGTCAAAATTCACGTTAAAGAAATCATTTTTAATAGTAATTTGATTACTGACAATTTTGTTCCAATTATTTAATTACTTGTATCATAGTATATTTTTATAACTTTTTTTTACTGAAAACCACGAGCAAACACTTGAAAATAAAACACTTAAAAAAAAACTCCCCTGTGTTAATAGAACCACCGCTTGTTAGATTTAACATTTTTTGAAGTGTTTTATTTTCAAATGTTTTCCATTAGTTTTTAATAAAAAAAAATTATAAAAAATATATAATATAAATTATATAAAAAAAAATAAAATTATAAAAAATATGTAATAATAATTGAAATAAAGTTGTCCGAATTATTATTTAAAATTATTTAAAATTCTTTAATGCAAATTTTTATCACTTTCTTAGATTTAGATAGATAAATGAATAATTGCTACGAACAATCTAAAATAAAAAACATGTTAAGACATGTAACTTACACTAAGAAAAGTGGTTGAATTAAATAGTAATTCTGGTGGAAAATGAACGAATCCAAATTTTCTGGTTAAATCTGCTAGGATTCTAGTTGAGATAACTACAATTCTCTGACATAATTATTCTAGTAAAAATAAGAATTCTAGTAGATTTTAGCAGAAAAATTATTGTATCAACTAGAATTCCAGCTATCTCAATTAGAATTTTAATAAATTAAACCAGAAAATTCTAATTCGTCCATTTTTAATCAGAAATTTCTTTTTATGTGTACTTTTTATACTTTTTAAGCCAAAAATAGACCCACTTTATTCACCGTTCTTTAATTGCTTTAAAATTTCTACAATTTTTGTTTTACAGTTCGCGTGTACACGAATTTATAACGAATGTGTACGCACACTCGAAGTTTGTTTATAAATAAGTTTTCATAGAGAAAAAGTGAAATTTTTTTTTATTCGCGAATTAAATCCAATGTTGCAACTTTTCAAAGTTTCAATATTAACTTAACTTTTTATAACTGGAAGGTAAACACAGAATTCACGTCTGTCTATTGCCGAAGTAGCAGATGCGAGAGAATTGATGCACCCGTTTTAACGGCATTCCAGTGTTACCACGCGCATTAGTGGCATTTCTTTTGACGGGGTGGAGTGCGTTAGTTAAGGAGGAAGACAATGATGGCGAGAGAACGGTCGATATACTTGTCACGGCCAGACTGTTCAGTCATTAGAAGAGAAAAAAGCGGAGAGCGAGACTGCGGGAGTAAAGCTCTGGGATATTCAGACGAAAAGCATGTCGAGAAGGGATAGACCCGCAATAAGAGCGGAAAATGGAGGACTTAAAAGGTGGAATTCTTCCTTTCTCATTCGCGCTCTCTTCTCGCTTCTTTTTTTCTTCTCGCCGCGCTTTCAGTATCGATAAAAATGTACGTATTTTATCATATTTCAAAGTGTCGGAATATTGCATGCGTCAATGCGTTTTTTCCTTTCGGCAAAAGTATATTTTCGCAGAGAGAGCCGATAATAAAGTAATTCACGTCGCTGCCCATTCGTGGGTATCGATCTGTTTAGAGAGGAGAACTCGGTCACGAAGGCTCGTAAATCGCGCCGCCGTAGATTATTCGCTCGAAATCGCAGAATATTCGGTCGCTAGATATAAATGAACGTTCGCGGCACAACGGCAACCCGGGCGCGGCGGTTTCGTCGTCTGAGAAGCATTTCCGGCAGAGAAATGCTAACCGTAAATTATTAAATAGCTACACTTAACAAACCTGCCGGGCGAACGTAAAGAAAACCAATACATTTTACGGTCCTGTAAAATTCGCGCAAAAGTTTGTTGATACGAAAGTGCCTTCCGTAAAATCCGTCGTCTTTTGCGAGGAGTATTCCAATGTATTTACAACATTCCGCTATACTGAAAGTATAAACATTTTTCTATCACTTCTCACTGTTAAATGTGTCTTTTCTAAACCATACTGAATATATATAATAATAATATATAAAAATATATAAGTCTATGGTTACAAGAGAAAAATATCAAAGTATTGCGGAACAAATGCGACCTACTTATGTTTCCTTCGATATTTATTAGTTATGAAAAAATTTAATTGTGATAAAATCGACATTTCTGTGAAATATATTTCATTAATGGTAAAAGAAATAAAATAGATGGCTTATGTGCTAAGAATAAAATATATTTTTATTTCAGCGAAATAAATAATTTCTCGAAGCAAATAAGTTTTTAAATACTTTTTACTCAGTATACTGAGAGGCAACAGTTATATTTATATTTCATGAAATTATAATGTAAAATTTAATAATTACCAAGATTAATTTTGTAACAATAGAAATTAGAAAAGCTGCAAATAATTAGCGAATAACATCATTAAAATTTTACTAAGAAAATAGCGAATCTAAATTAAACGTGAATCTAATCAATAAGTTTAAAGTTAGGCTAAATTTAAATTATTCCGCATAAAAGATAATGGCAGAATCGAATTTTACAAAAAATATTTAATACGTAATTTACGATAGTGAATAAATTGTTAAATCTTACGGAGTAACAACAGAATATCAAGAAGCGCTTCAAGTTAGTTATTATAACGTAAAACTTTGAAAAAAATGAGAAGAGCGATAGAGAGAAAAAACGAACTTTACGTCGCGCGCGGCATTGTTAAAAATAGTTTCATCGAAGTGCTAATGTGATTGCAAATGTTTGGAATGGCACGGATAGTTTATCATAAACGTCACGTCTGTATTTTATAAATGCGCTCGCGAGTCGAGGCGACGAAGCCCGCGGAGACGTGACTTTAGAATTCTACGAACTCCATTCAACTCTCATTTGCACCGAGAGTACACTGAAACTGCAACGAGACGTGATGCTTTCTTTTGAAATTCATGCGGTACCTGGTTAATCGAACGCGAACTACAATGCCGTCGGCTATTAAACTTTATGAAGATTGCCGTTTTTATAATTGTTGCTAGGCAAACGTTCACGGTAATTCCAGCAAGCATTGCCATAGTATCCGTTAATCCTCTCTCGCTGTGGCTACTTTTAAAGCATTCTAAATTAAATCGTGACCTAAGCTCGTTACAAATAAACGAATTTCCGTCGAAGTCTTGTTCCCCCATCATTAATCCACCCTCAACACGATCCAGCAACATCTAGCGAAGGATTCTTGTTTGCATCCGTCCCTCCCATTGTCAACACGATCCTCTAACGCCACAGGCTCTTCCTTACCCACGGCGTTTTCATTCCTTTCTTATGTCGCGGAGAGGGAGAGGAAAAAAACCACCCATCTCGACCTACGTTTTCCCGATGCGACACGTCGAAATTGGCTTAAGCTTCTAGATGGAAGAAATCGAGGGATGAAAGTGATTTGCCTCGAGGGCGTAGTGCCCTTTCCCTACACCTTCTCCAGAATCGACGAGAAATCTAGGAACACTGCGGGTCGGAATCTAATCGTCCGCTCGCCCGTCCCGTGAGAAATGTCTCGGAGGAGCTACAAGACTCGATTCGGGAACTTCTGGCCATGCCTGGCCCTCCTTATTGGCCGTGATGCTTCTGACCCTACTTGTCGAATCCCGCGATTCCAATTTTCTCAACGCAAGACTTTTCTGGATATTCGAAAATTCGGCGTGAGAAAAGCGACGTGGACGCATATATAATCGCGTTTACAAAATTAAATTCTGCGCGTGCGCGTATGTGTGTCTGGATCTAGAATCTAAAGATGATTTAATGGGAAATGTCTCGCGGTTTAATTTCGTAAATGATTTTCTTAAGCTACATATGTATGTACGTGAGATGCATTGAATTGCATTCGCGGCAAGTGGTGCGGATTTAAATCGCTTCCTCGATACGCCGAAGTTAGAACGCACCGGCGTCATCGAGTATCACGATATCGACAAAGGCAGCCAGTTCTAACTTTAGCGCGACGTTGTATCGGTGTGTCGGATTGTATCAGTACGCGAGAGTCGAGACGTGCTGTAAGCTCGTGTGACGGTATACGGGGACTCTAATTTTAGATAAATCCATTCGCCAGCCAATATCAATCTAAACTCATCCGCCATGCAAAGGGAATCTGCGCGACTGTGTGTACTCTGGGGAGGGGAAGAGCGAGGATGGCGACGAGAGCACAACGCTCTCTCGGTCTATCCGAAACCTCCGCACACGCGCGCATGGCCGCCTCGTGTTTACACCAATGATCTTCATGCGGCAGGTCGGGTATGAACATCGAATCGTTCGGCAGAAAATCGATGTCCCTCTCTCGGTACCGAGGCCGGCGCACACACCGAGCGTGCCCGGAGGTCCGCGGAGGAAGTTCGGACGGTTGGAAGGTGGGATAGGTATGCATTAATGTATGCATGCACTTCAACTGCGTGCGCGTACAGGTGCACGTAATTTCATTCGGTAATCACCGTTCCCATAAACAGGTGGTCGGAATTTGCAGACCGAACTTCGGATTGAAATCGATTAGCTCGCTGGAAGTTTCGCGTGTACGCTGCACCGTCAGCATCTGTCGTTGGATAATGACAGTAATTTCGCATATTTCGTCTCTCTGAATTATATCGGAATACTATGTCCTGCCTGCAGTTTGAACTGCGGCAAATCTAATTTCGTAAAGAGCAACTCGAATACGTTAATAGGATTCAAAGTTACATTCTCCTAATTTCCGACGATGATGTATCCTCGCGAGTCTTTTCGGGGATCATATCGATATCCATTTTTATCCAGATCGATGGGATGGACGAGGTAAATTCACTTGACACTCCAAGGCCTCGAATAATCGCCTTTCGAATTCCGAGGAATTAACTGACTAATTTTCACGCGCTTTCCGCATGCGTGTGCAGTGCCAAGTTTTAAGGAAATATTACATGGGTGAAGTCAGAGGAACTGTCTTAAATGAGCGATTCAGTCAGACGCTTACAACCGCCGAGAAAGGGAAACGGAGCATTGCTCGGACCGACGAGAGCATTGAAATGCAAATGGACGGCTCGTTTCAGCAGCCACACACTTGTCTCGCGATGTTCATGCACGGGCGGAGGATCGGGATCGGCGGGCGTGCGTCTAGCTGCTCGTCTCACGTATGACTGAGCAAAGCTCGTTTCTGTACTTCGCAGCACAGACCTGAGGCGCAACTTCGCTGGGTGGAACATGTACGAAATTGTGTTAAGCTATTTCTAATATTACCGCGCGAATATAGACAAATTACACGTGCCTCCTGTTAATAAACGATATTTCCGTCGATTACGCTGATGACTACGATATCAGATGCCGTTACGAACGAGAGAAACTGTTTCTATCAACGAGTTCAATTACTGCGCGATTAGTGCCGAAATGCATTTATAATGCATTTTATTATAGCTGGCTGCCTATTAATTAATGATTATCCAGCGTCCTTTTCATACCACCTGCGGTGCAAATGAAAGC
>NW_017304438.1:2941006-2943438 GCF_001594115.1 Trachymyrmex septentrionalis | reverse complement strand
TATATATATATATATATATAGGATATATTTATATATATTGAATTATACATGTGTGTGTGTGTGTGTGTGTGTGTAGTTCTTTATCTCACAGAAATCGTTTCTGTACTATCGATGTGCGTATCGATTTCATTTATTTATCTGTCGGGGTGTGTACACATAGCGACATTGTACACGGATTGCCACATAAAGAAGAGACGACGACCTCAGGATGATTGCTGATCGAATTACCGGACGGACCGACTATCGACGAAGGATTCCTCGGATTTCGTAAAAAAGACCGGAAATTTAATTCCGAAGTCCACCACAAAGGACGACCAGGCAACGGGATTAACGAATTCGCCTTCCCTTTGGATTCCACCAACCTCAAGCTTCGGCTTTTGCTTTCTTTTCTTTTCTTTTTTTTTTTTTTTTTCCTTTTCTCGACATCCGCGTAGACACCGGATGGAAGGCACGATTCGTCGATTCCTGAAAAGTACGAGAAGACCGCCATAGACTTTGTCGACTTCGGCTACTTGACTCAGTTAATTATAGACTAATGGAAGCAAAAGTTCCCTCAATAAACGAACTTGAGGATAGATAGGGAAGAAAAGAGCCGGGACATTATGGACGGACTAGATGATTGTTTGCGTAAGAATCTTCGAGAGATGCTTCTTCAGTCGCCGCCATCTAATTATGCCAAATATTCCACGAATTACCGCGGAGGCAACTTGATTCCAGTAAAATAACTTGGCCCCCACTATTATTGCATTTGACGGAATGGCGGAGTGCCCAATGATTGTATTTCCACTTACTGATATTTCTGCTGCAATCCAAATATATATTTTTCGTTTGCTTCAGTGTTACAATTAATACTCGCTTTTCTCCGATAAATGAAAAATTATAAAATAACAAATCAATGACTGTTTTGATTAAAACATTTCAATATTTGTATAATGAAAATTTCACGTAAGTTGAATCGATTTCTAATAAGATTAGATAAGGTAGTTTTGTCGGTAGGTTCTTACAAGAATACGTAATGCAGTCACGTTTTATGGAATTAGTAGGAATTCAATGTATCGAGAAAAAGTAAGATACGTAAAAAAGACTAATTAGAGGTGACTAAAATTGGAGACGGCAGAAAGTGAATATAAACACGGAGAAATCGGAAATGCATACTGATCTGAAAGCGCGAGAGAGAGAGAGAGAGAGGGAGAGAGAGGGAGAGTTTCGTTCCGAAACTCCCCGAAATTCCATCGTATTAATTTATCTTCGTCCTTTTGGCTTCTATCGCGAGCCTTGCAGCCTACAGGTTCATCGATCAATGTGTCCGGTGTATGATGTGCCTTTCAGGTACTTCATCCCCCTTAATACGTACGCCGGCGCGGGCCGAAGCACTTCCCTTTCTCTCTCTTTTTTTCTCTCTCCTGCGCAAAGTCTCCGCCACCCTTTCGCGCAACCCCCGCGTGCAACTCTCTCGTTGCGCGCTCGAAGTCAGTGCACCAGAGTCAGTACATTCCTCTTTACGTTCCTTCTCATTCCGCGACGTAAGTTACGACCTCTTATTCAACCGCGCTACCGGCAGTAAATATTCCTTTGCAACCAATTTCCATTTGCACGTATCCTCACCCTGGGGCTTGCCTAGTTCCGCAAACCATGCGTTCTTTTTCCCTCTTACACCATATCGTCTACACCTTTTTATTCCTTCACCACGAGCTGTGGTATTGCGGCCAAAGGTGGTTGCGAGAGAATTAAAAGGATTTTAGATTTTAGAACTGAATCTTAGAGCTGCGACCGCGCGAAAAACGAAAAGAAGTCGTACTGCGACGACGATCGAGACTCTATCGTCGAAATATAATGAAACTTGATAACGTAACATACATTATAAACGTGAAGAATAAGGCGTTATCACACCGCTATCACTGTCTTTCTACCTTAGAATTCGCGTTGAAATTGTACCAACGAGCCGGCGTTGATTTTTATTCCTTGATAAATTTTATCTTGCCGTTACGTCTATCGCTATAAATGTTTCAAGCAATTTTATTTCCGACCGGAGTCGCCTACGTATTCCCCCAACCCTTCTCCGCGATTTTTCACACCAGCGCGGAATTATTTTCGCATTTCGATCCGGTCTATTTATGTTTCTTCTAGCGCCGCTGCATACGACTCGCGCAGTAAATATTCCTTTCTGTCTACATCATGTAGAGCCAATTTCCATTTGCGAATCCTCTCACTTGCGTGGATCTTTTTTTTTCAGCGCGACATAGAGAAGAGAAAATCGCGCGTAACGAACACGGAAATCCCATATTGCGTGACGCGCGTATTTATTTATTATCTCGAGCGTGCGCTCAGTCTCATTTTATGTATTTTCATAAAATACATTTCGGCGGAAATAATATGCATGTATGTACACAAAAAGAAGAATAAATATTACCTTAATTACGTGTATGCTTCGT
>NW_017304438.1:2921830-2940906 GCF_001594115.1 Trachymyrmex septentrionalis | reverse complement strand
ATATATAATGAGCATATTTAAACTTTCAGATTAAATCGTGGCAACATTCAGCAAAAAAATTTTCTTGTAATATTATCCATTTCTAAAGCTAACGGTTTCCTAGTTCATTAGGACATGGATATATCTAGTGCGAGTAAAATGCTTGTATGATGCCTCAACTGCGTAAATTATATATTACAAGGCGACAAAATATAATTAGCAAACAATTGGAATGTACTTACCAAATATTAATCGGTTTGAAGTTAATTAGTACTATACAACCTCACCAATTATCGTACTGAATAGGATTCAAATTTGGATTTGAGTCGTCTGCAATTAATGTCATTTGATAAGTACATTCCAATTGTTTGCGAATATCTATTATATCTTATCGCCTTATGAATTAATGAAATATAATAATCTACGCACTAATAACTAAGCGGAGGCTCGCATAGACTTGTACTGAATTTATTCTTGGAGCCATGAATACCATTAATTCAATTGACTTTAATTAAAAACATGGACAGTAGTGAAGATAAAAGGACAACTTTAATACTTTTAAAATACATTAGATACTTCGTTATATTTTGCAAAAGCCTATTCACATGCAAATTGAGTCTCATCGATTTCTTTTTTAAAATATGGCAATGCTGGAAGTCTTCGTGCGCTATTCGTACTGATAATGGCATCTGTTCTAGCTCGAGGCGGAACTTTATGAACGATAGGGTCAAAGTGAGGATTATTAAAAGCTCGTACGCAGTCTTTGGAGAAAAAAGTCGGTGTAAAAAACGCGTACGTATTTGTTATCCGGGAATTCGGTCAGATACAACAATTCTCTCTCTCTCTTTTTAGACATAATTTATGTCCTGGAATAAATACTTTAATCTTTTTCCTGGCGTGAAATGGAGTAGTGGATTTGTACGCGTCTCCCTTTCAAGGGGAACGTCGGGAAGAATTTTCATGCAAATGTACCCTTTTGCTGTGTGGCGGCATAGTATAAATAAATAAAACATGGAGAAATACCGAGGTCCAGTTGTGGGTCTCCCTTTCTCTCCTTTCCGTTTTCTTTTTGCTTTTCTTTTCGTGCGTACATGCACACGGAGAACATATTGCATTACGCTTGATTGTTCTGTTTTCTTTTTATTCTTACTACTCTTCGTAAGTTGTGAGTAAATAGAAAGCGGTGGACTTCAAACTCGCACGCTCCAGTTATAATTGGAAGTGCAACGTTTTCCCAAACATGTTCTACGAGTCCATTCGGCGTGTTTGCAGAAGCGTTAACCATGACGCAAACTTCATGTCGACATGTCACGAAAGCTTTTATTTCAATTCCGACAATTTCAATTCCATGCGACGTAAATTCGACTGCTTAAAACTTGGTGTCAAAATAATTCCATTTCTAGGGTCCGTCTAAGGTCACTGTAGATCATCGAGCGCAACTGTTTGCGAATTGCAACGCGATAATAATGAACCCTCGCTATTTGCCAGGGGATTCAATACGATCATCATCAAACTGTCTGAGCGCAGCCGTAATCGCGAGTAATCTAGATTCACGGTTGCATCTATATATCCAGAAATCACGACGGCGCCGCTCTCGTCTCGAAGACAAGCTAGTTTATCCTCCACCCTCATTTCCCCGCCCCTTCACCAACAGATATTCCTGGACGCATAATCCTCCTTCGAGCCCCGGCGATTCGAGACACGTTCGCGGATCAGCGTCAGCGATATCATCGCGGATTAAGACGGGGAGCTGCGACGTGAGGCGGGAATTCGAAGAAACTACCGAAAAACGGGGGTAGACAGGGAGAAAACAGAAGCTGCAGGGTGAGAGGAAACGAGATAGCAGCTGGTGAAACTATAGCTCGACAGGGAAAGAGGAAAAGAGAGAGAGAGAGAGAGAGAGAGAGAGAGAGAGAGAGAGACACGACCTCATAGTATCTCGCTTAGAACTCGCTCAGACTTCGCCGGGGTAGACGGGGTAAGCAAACGGGGTAGTAGCCGGCTTGAGCACGTTTGCACGAGGCTCGCGAGTTTTATCTGTCGGGTCGACCTGCCCACCTTACTTCTTAATTACCGAGCCAGCTCGTACATTCGTTTCACAGCTCGGAATTTGGTCGGAGCGCTTCTCTCTCTTCTCCTCCTGCCACTCCCCCGTTAACCTTTCTCGCGCTCGCCGCCCAAGAAGCTCCCCCGATATCATAATTTAATTTCAAATATAATAAGGTTGATCCCCTTCTCTTTATTTCCCGATTTTTACGGTACCAGTTAAGTGGATCACTTTTTTTCCTCAACGGGGGGGTCTACGAGAAAAATTAGTTCGCTGTATCATCTTCCGATCATTATGTTATCCCCATTTGTCTAACAGCATCCCGTTTTGTTCCGCGCGTTTCATCCCCTATTTTATCATTTTCTTCTCTCAATCCGTCCACGCTTTTTCGTCTCATCTTTGCGTTTCGCCCGAATGTTCCGAAGCAAATTGTCTTCTACTTATTCTACTTCCTTTCTCCCTCTAGCATCCCGTATTTCTCGCGGCTACTCGCCATCCCGAGGCATGCGGATAAAAGGCATCTAGAGGGTGGTTACGGCTACTTCGCGCGCGTGAAACCGCCCGTCTTACTTCCGGCGTGCCACGCCTTCGCTGTCACGTTCGCGCGAAAGCAACGGCGTAAATTATCGCGCATCCATGGTGCCTGGTTTCGCGATCGGTGTGTAATATATCGGTGGTGTAGTTACTTGGGAGGGGGGAGGGGGGGGGGAATGCGTTACCGATCACCTGTACAACCGATCACTGCAGTCGATTGCCGTGCTAAGAAACAGAGATGGATCGGCATGTACTTATATGTACATATATTATGCGTGCGAATAACAACTATTACGCTTCTGACGGATCTTGCGATACCAAGGATCACATGGCACACGAAAAAACTTAAGCACACTGAAAAAAAGTCTATGTAATAGCTACTAAATGTTGGGTAAAATAATACCAATGAAATGTTCGGCAAAAACAATTTTTTATTATCAATAGGAGGGTATATAAGAGTCAAGTTTAAACAATTAACGTATATAATATAAACCGTTTAAAATATGTACATTTTAATTACTGTAAGAGATATAAATTTGGTAATATTGCATTACATTACATTACATTACATATTTCGGTATCATAATTGTGCCTTCTTCAGATATACAGAAACGCAGCATAAAAGTCAATTGAATTTTAACTCGTCGCCAAAAAAAAATCCAAGAAAATAATTTTACTTTTTCAAAATATTTAGTAAATATTACCAAGTATACATTGTAAAATTAACTTTTTTTGCATGTCTCAGAAAGTTATACATCTTATTATACATCTTCAAGTTAAAACATTAACATTTTATTTTTCACAGTGTAATAATATAATGAACTGTTTGGTAATATTTACTAAACATTTAGAAAAGTAACATTATTTCTAATTATATTAACCGAACATTTGATTGGCATTATTCTACTCAATGTTTGGTAGCTATTACTACAGACTTTTTTTCAGTGCTGTAAGATGTAAGTGGTAAGAAAATCGATATATTAGATTTGCTGCTGCTTGCATTATGGCTTTACGTTATGGTCTCTACTATGATTGACCAATTCGCTTACGTTCTACGACTTAAGCTTTTTGTGTCACGGCCCTTATATACGCTATTAAAAAATGCTTCGAGGATTCAGGATTAAAAATTGACGCGTTAAATTAAATACGAAAGCACAAGAAAAGTAAATATGCGATGATATAGAGAGAGAGAGAGACACGAAAGATTGACACAATCGATCAGCTTGTAATAACGTTTTTATGAAAAATTAATTGTACGTTGGAAAATACATATGCTTCAAAAATTGACTTATTTATTAAATATATCGCGTCTAAATTTATGAAATAAATTGCATCTCTGCAATTCGGAATGTAATGACGCGTAACTAGCACGAAGACGCTACATCAACAAAAGATTATTAATATCACTTTATTAAAATGTGAATATATGCGGCACTTGATATCACCGAAATTGGGAATAAGAGGACTCTTGCAAAATCGGAAATTGCATTTAGCGTAATCGCATATCCAGTCCCTCGATTTCTAACTAACATGAAAATCGGCCTGCATTATCGGTGTAATTTATATGCGGAATGCTCAAATAATTCGGTATAACACGCGACTCTGCCGGAGAGAGCAAATCCCACTCGAAACCAGAAATTCAGAACGACCGTCGAGAACGAGTGCGAGCGGGGTAGGTCATTGCGCGCCACTCGGCGCTTTTAATCCGTGCGCGTCGGATTCATTCTATTCCCTATTTACGAAAATAACAACCGATTTCAATGTTCTGTTCTACTAAACTTTCCTTTTCTCTTTCTCAGGTCGATCGATGAACCGCGCACACGTCATTTATCACAAGGATAAAGAGAAGCTGAAAATTTCGCCCTTTATATAGAAAATATCGTAACGCGCTCCTTTGTAATTTCATTTTCAAATACGACAGCGCGATTCGAGCGTTTGACGTTCGGTATCTCGGGACCAATGCGTGAAAGATGGTCGACGATGACACATTCGCGACTTACGAAAAGTCGTAATGCACCACAAATGGCCCACATTCGAACGGGACACAACGAATGAGAATTATTTCAGCGGTGTTATATTAACGTCAAAAATGAATTCGCGATACGCAGCGCGCGAGCATAGGCACATATAAGTGTCAAATGCCACGAGGAAGAGCAACCTTATATTGTATCATTTTCGTTGCCGCGACGGTAAATTAACGCAGCGACCTCCCACGTGATTTGAAACTGGCTCGTATTGCGAGACTCGAGAGATTCTCCAACAGGATATTGCGACGATTAACTGTTTATAATAGCTAGAAGTATGTACAGCGGAATGGGCGAGTAATAAATCTCTGATTTCTTGTGGACTCTGCTGCATCTGAAACTTTTTCCCTATATCTATGTCTCTGAAACTCAACGTACGTGAACTTGAAGATTTATTATGTAAAAAGATATGAGCTTTGTATAAATTTTAACGTATCCTGTACACTGGATTTTGCACACGTGCTGAGATGAAGAGGTGAATTGCATTATATCGTATTATGCTGTATTCACTTCTATTAACTCGAGAGTAATCATCTGATTTTTTTTTTTTAGGTAAACAATAGGGATGTTTTTACATTCCAATTAAAACCATTAACTATTAATAACGTATTATATAATATAATAAAGGATATGAATTTAATTTTATAAAAAAAAGTAAGCAATAACTAAATAAATATTAAACGAAATATGCACGTGAAGTAGTTTATTACAGCAATATTTCTAAAGAACAAAGATTTCAATTAATATAAAATCTTTTTTATCGTAGATTTTCAATTGCACATTTAAAGATTCATAAAGAAGAGTCGTTAAAAAAGGAAAAAATATGTTGAACAATGGATATCCATAGAAAACAATATTTCACATACATTTTTTCACCGCTGGATAGATAAAAATAAGGGTGACTATTCCCGAATTAAAAACACACACATTTCGAAACGACTGACACCAGCCAAAGAGATTTAAATATCCTAAAAGGGAGTTTCTGCCCTTCACACATTTCCCGTGTTTTCAGTCTCTGATTGCGACGGTGATGGTTTATAAGATAGCGTCGCGTCTCTCGACATAGGGGTTGTAGCGAGCGTCGCGTCGGAACGTTCCCATTGTCGACGCCCGGCGCGTTTCCGGCAACATGGGCGCGCTAGGCACGTAGGAAATTACGTTGCGCGTTAGAACGCGGTTTCGAGTTGTAGAAAACGGTCGGCATGATCGGCGGGAAAGCGAGAACGGCGAGAGACGGAGCATGCCTAGAGAGTTATCTCGCCGGAGTACTACGTCGAACTCTCGACGACATTCACAAGGGGAATAAGCGGCACCGATTGCCGGGATGAAATTGCGCACGATACGATTCAATCGTGTATATACATATGTAACGAGACGCAAGTGAATATTCGAGAAAGCAAAAGAGAAGGAGAAGAAGAGGGGAGAGAGAGAGGAGAACGAAAAGAAGGTAAGGGCCTTCGGAGCGATGAGTTTGGACGAGACCCTTAAACAACCCTCGTAAAGCTCGGGTGGTCTTCCGCATCGGTCATAAAGCTTATAAAGCTGTGATGGATGTCGAGTAAGCCGCTTGAAAACTCGGACGAGATGAAAGAGAGGGATGGAGCGACCGTAAGGAGACCAGCGCGCGAAAAAAGATTTGCGTCATGGTAATTCGAGTTGGTTTTTCGCTGGAGTAAACGAGAAACGGAAACGACACTTACGTTACGTCGCAAAAAAAAAAAAGTTACAATGCTGCGCGACGAATGTCAGAAGAAAGTTGGAAAGACACATCCAGAAAATGGTGTCATTGCAAATGTAATGACTGAGATTTGTTCGGGATAGTCATCGTTTGAAGGTTTCTAATTTGCAAAAGCGCCAATAAATCTATTTCGTAATAAAGAGCAACGAATGATTTTAACTCTAATCGGTATTTGTTCTGAAATACCTTTAAATAGTATCGTGATATACCTTTAAATAGGTACAGTGTACTTTAAACTAATGTATCTTTGCTTGATATAATTGAATGACTTTTTTCATTCAAAGGTCAAAATCTGAAGAATAAGATTATTTAATTAAAAAATGTAGATTGTAAAAAAAACATTTGTAAACAACTTTTTATAACGTAGTTGATGAACGAAATATCTGGATCAATGGGATCGGCGAGCGAAAGAATAACGATTAAAAATGAATATCTAAAAAGAATCCGAAATCTTTATCCGAAACCTCACAGACATGCGCAAAAAATCCTAAAATAAAATCAATTTTAATCTCAGCAGAAAATTTCTGTAAAAGCTCTATTAATTTTTACACAAAATAATATTTCATACGCTTTTTAAAGATTCCTCGAATTAACATCTTTAAGAAGAGTTAGACTTACTTCGTTTAAATCAAAGTTAAAGGTAAAAACGTTCGTGAAACCAATCCTTTATATCTTAATATGTTGCCGGGAATAACGAAGATATAAGCATGCGTGATGTAACTCGACATGACGCATCCAGTGCACGATTTTTATGACGACGTGTCGACCACGACCGGCGGACGTTATAGCCCCTTTTCAAGGTACGAGCGAACATAAAATTCGCAGAGGCTTGTTCGGTTGTTACGAGTATGGGGAATGAAACGCGGTATAAAATCCGTGGCCTTTCTGAAACGTCACATAAATTTCGACTAAATATCGGCGTGTTAAAACGACGAGTGTTTAAACGCATTGTGCAAACACACAGAAATTCTCGTATTTATTTGGGGGACGAAAATGATGTAATTTACATTTCGCGCCAAGCGTCATTTTTGCTACGAATTAAGTATTAATCTATGTAGAAATTTTCCACAGTCACGGTCGGTTCGTTTATAATTTGTGCACTCGCCATAAATTGTTAATAGCATTATATGTGACGATATCGCGCCATCGCGGCTGCGTGCGATTTGTTACTGAAAAAGCCGGAGTCCGTTTACAGTTGACATTACATGATGCGAGCTGCCGACCTGCTACTGATTACATGCCGTAGTCTACACACCAAATTTAATAATATTTGATTGCGTTGATCGAACGTTTTAACCAATTTTAACGTAATACTCAAACGCGTGAATTATATCGATGTTTTGCAATTGCCGGCGTTCATTATTGCTTCGCCGCAGTTTTCCTATTAACTGAAAATATTTAGAGAGAATATCGAGAAAATGTTAAGATAATAACTAGGATATCATTATTTACGGAGCAAACATAAAAGGCAAAACTTGAAATTAGATAGGAATGTTATTAAATTTATAATGTCAAATTATACTCAATTTGAGATATTTTCAATCATTTTTATAGGTCGCTTACTGCTCCTACTTAATGTGTCGTTAATTTAAAATTATGTAAACAATGAAGTTAAACGATTTAACTTGAGAAATTGTATTGTAAGTTTTGATTCAAATTTAATTTATTATTTACTAAAGTGCAAACATTAATATAGACGTTGTTTACGTCGAAACTAATTACAGAAATTAATTAATTTTTATTTTGACATAAGAAAGTAAAAAAATTATTTAACTCAAGGGTTACTTCTTTAAGGGTTGCTTCTTTAATATTTACACACAGAAAAATATGTACTACACGCAAGCAATAATTACTTGCTTCAAAAATTCATATCCGCAAATTTATTAAATATAAGTTCATCAATTTCTGCATTCAAAACAGGAATTTATTTAGTTTTGAAGAATATTCTAAAATCGATCAAATAAGTGACTTCATGTAATAAGCAAATCAAATTTGTTTTGATTTAATAATCTTAATTGAATTATTAAAGTATAAGATTCAAAATGTATTCTGAATCTTATACTTTAATAATTCAATTAAGATTATTAAATCAAAACAAATTTGATTTGCTTATTACATGAAGTCACTTATTTGATCGATTTTAGAATATTCTTCAAAACTAAATAAATTCCTGTTTCGAATGCAGAATAATAAGTTTTTCTCAAATTTGTGAAAAGTATATCTTAAAATTATTATCTGAAAATTATTATTAAAATATTCTTTGATAAAGATAGCCGTTACTTAAAAGGAAGCAAGTGAATTATTTTTAGTGATTACTTTTCTTAACAATAGAATGACATTTTTCTATATGTAACGGTGCAGACGAAAGCCTTTATTTCTCTTGCATACTAACAAAAAATCATCCCAATCCCAAATATTGTTTGCTCACCCGAGGATCGCCTTCGGTGTCGACGTGAGATGAGAATCGGACAGGCACATTTATGCGACAAATGCGCGGTGAGGATACAGGACTGAAGTATAGATCGCCGTGTCCCACGTGCGCGGACATTCGGTTCATGATAAACTGGAAACGGAAGCGGGATTTATGTCGCACGTCGCAACGGGACAACGGGTAGTGTGCGTTGGAAATCGGAAGCACTTCGCGCAACCACACGCGAGATGACACGAGGCCACGAACGAGTCGTGTAAACGACCGGGAGCGTCGTGGCACTCGAGGATATCTGGTACAGCAAGTGTCAATAAATTTGTATATCTCACTGGAAGACACGCGTGAATCGAGTATGCACGTGCATCAGGGTACTACTTGTGGTGCACGGATGTGGTGGCGGATTTTGATATCGGCGGAGTAACAATGAGAGGGCGCTAAACGGACGAGACGCTCTTCGTATGTATTCTGAATAAAATTCGAATGGAAAGGATAAAATGCACTTTCCATGACGGAGAGATAGAAAGAGACGTACTTCTGTGCCGCGTTGGCGTTGCGGCAGAAAAAAAAAAAAAAAAGGAAACGTTTAATTCGTTTTTATTAATATCCAGAGAGCAATAGAATGAGGGCCATGCGGATTATCCTTTATATTGTAAAACGTCGTGGATGCGGGCGCGCGTGCAAAAGCCAGCGGATTGACGCCGATATATGGAATGAAAACGCGAAGCGGCAAATAAACAACGAATATTCGGAATCGATATATGTGTACACAAATCGCGCGTTTCCACTTCGGCTTCCGCACTGAAAAAGCCGCGAAATATTTGTAAATCCTGTAAATACGGAGATTGACGATTTACGATACAGTGAGGCTTATCCTGGAAAAGAACGGTTCAAGAAACTAAAAATTCCGCCAGATAGAAAGGGCGCGGATCTTCGATTTAATGTGAAAGTATAATAGAATTTTTTCGTTGAAGAATAATTTTATTTTCCGCATTTTGTATGACACTTAAAATGGAGTGACCACAAAAATTTTTGGTGAGACCACCGGCGGATGGGGAGTCGTGAAATTAAAAGTTGTACTACTGAAAATGATATTTCAGTCGAATTTAAAAATCATATGTTTATAAGAGAATTTTTTTTAATAAAACAGATTCTCTCAATATAGCTTAAAATGTTTAATTGATATTCGTACAAAACATGTTTTTTGATATCGCTCATTTCCCCTAAGAGATGAAAAGATTCATCCGACTGTACTTGAGCGTGCAAATTGCCAAACTTTTTCGATTTTCGCATCAACGATTTTTGATTAATGCACGACCCAACATGTTATGTACCTCGTATACCTATATGGTTTCGTGTTACGTAAAGTTCAAATATTCGCGTGATTGAATTTGATAACACGTTTGCAAATTATCGAATCTCGGATTCGCGAACGAGTCGAAAACGCATCGAACGATTCGCGCATTTTGGTGATTTGAAAGGTAATAATTTACGCTAGCGCTATACGTTCATTACCATAATGGAAACAGGACCAAACATTTAGAGCACGCAGGTGATACTAGAATATCGTCGAATCGTGGTATTAGCTTACCATCGATGATAGACGATACGAAATTTATGAGTATAAAATTGCACACCGTACAGTTACTGTATTGTTTGGGCAGAGGTCGATTTGTTTGCGTTATATATTATTATCATTTGATATGTATTAATTACCGTTAGTATGATGGATCGGTGGCCCGATAATTACCGGTGGGAAAATTGCATTGAACTATAATTAAACTATTGTTCATTGCGAGCACGCTCTACATTAATAAAAGCAGGTTAGCAGAATTTAGCATAACAAAATCTGTTATTGCTATTCTATTATTGCTTTTTTCCCAACATCAAATCGTTTATTCTCTTAGAATATCTCTAGCAAAAATATTTCTTGACAAATACATTCTGGAGTAAAGGATTAAGTATTGTTTCGTCGCTAACGAGCCTTCTCTTCATAATGCTTATTAATATCCAACTTTAATGTTCGTAGAGGTTTCTATGAAAGGCAATATGCAAAATACGTCGTTTCATTGCATGTACTTGCCGCACGCAATTATCCACGTGCGAATATGTGAAACACATTGTGTATTCAGAGAGGAGTGTCGCGCGCTGCGGGGCTTTATGAAACTTTGAAGTGATGCTTTCGTGGTGGCACGTCATCGTTTTACAATGACGGAAAATGAGGCTCGTCGAAGTCGACGTATTAAAGTTTGTCGGAAGGTATGTGCACCGACAGAGAGAGAGAGAGAGAGAGAGAGAGAGAGAACTTTGCATCCGCAGGTCATTTGATCCCGACCGAGGAACACAAGCGCCATGCCAAAGAAGGAAAGTGCCTACTTCTCAGTGGAAGTACTTCCCCTTATCGCACGAAACTTTCGCGAGACCAGTTGCAGTCGGTCTCGTAATCACGCTAATACCTCCTACCGAAAGCTGCGATCTCGCTCGAGGCCGCAATTCCCTTTTCGCCCTGACCGGGATTCACTGGGCGTCATTAGGGTAGTTTCGACCTATAATCCATGAGGATATTTTTCGAGCTGCGTGTAACCGCAGAGTATATGTGTGTGTGTGTGTGTGTGTGTGTGTGTGTGTGTGTGTGTGTGTGTGTGTGTATGTACGTAGTACATAATATGTACGTGTATACCCACAAAGTAACTAATAGTCACTGCCAGAGACGCTACAGGAATTAGCGATCGAATGGTGATTCGGTACGCGAACTACTTTGCGAATTGCTTGCCGTAATCGAACCTGAACGTCGGCGTTGGCGAAATCGCTATAATACGTAGCGAAATCCAATCGACTTCAGTTTTTCTCTTCCTACGTTCAAGATTAGGTAATATGAAAATATTAGTTTTATCAATAACTTAAATTCACAGATCGCTTTTTGTTGGATATTGAAATAAAATGGTTCATTCGATAAACGGTTCTGAGTTATCGGTTTTTAAATTGAAAGCTGATAATTAAAAGTGGCTGTAATTAAAAGCAAATTAATTTGACTTTATCAAATTTGTGCGAGCTCGCGTAATATAAAATATCTCCCTATGTTTCTCCCTCTGGTTCTTATTCTCGAAGGCGAAACTCTCGTAAGGACTTTACATCGCGACTGACATCGCGCGAGCGTTTCCACCGACGTTAAAAAAATTCAGCGGTGAAAAATCGAATTCCCGGAGAAGGACTGCTGCTGACCGCGCCAGATTCAGGACGTCCATTGGTCAGGCCTAAGCGAGAATTATTAATAACGCTAACACGATCAATCTCCAAGCAGCTTTTGTTCGAGCCGCTCACGCAATCTTCGATGTGTTCCGAGTCTCCCGCTGTGATGTGTTTTGAATGGAAGCCGACGCGGGATAGGCACAAGCGCAAGTGAATGCTCGGTATATCAGACTAAAACACCACAAGTCACCGGTTTTATCGGCGTTTTCAGTCAATTTCAAGCCATATCTACGAAAGCGTTTCACGCGCCAGCAAGTAAAAAATTGCCTCCGATGTCACGTAGACGAGACGAAAAGCTGACGTGCGGAATCGAGCTTGAATTAACGAGATACGTAGAAGTTGGACTAAATGATATTCAAATACGACGTAAAAGGATATTTTTACAAACTCGCCAAGTCTTCCTTTCCTATATGCCATCGTGTAACAATTTACACACCCGGTTTACACACCGATCTTCTTTCTAATGGCAACATATAACGAACGATAATTTGCATAAATATTACGCTCGCTTTGTAGACTCTATTAAGTTTGTATTGCAATACTAATTGCGAAAATGAACGATTCGAGGTATATATACATACGTGCGCTGGTCAGTCAGCGAAATCATCGTAAACAATGTGCCAACAACAAATAGCCGATCGATCGATCGATCGATCGATTGATTAATTTTCGCGCCGACAGTAACTCAAAAGAATGTTGCGAGTCTGTTGAAAAAAATTTTTTTTAATTACTGCGGGCCATCTCGCGCTTTCGGACAATTATCGGATTTTATCCTAATGCGTCTATATACGGCGCGCCAAACGTGCATGCTCATCGACGCGCGCCGGGCTTTAGTCGCTGCCAAGCGGAATTATTAATAGCACTAACGCGATCAATCTCGCGTGCGGTTATCCAAACCACCCATCCGATCTTCGATACCTCATATCCCCCGGTCCGTGCTGCTGATGTGTTTCCGATGCCAATGAAAGGTGACACAGCCTGCCGGTGCGCGCGTGTGAATGCCCCGAGTGTGCGCGTTCATTCTGAATACGCGATAATACAGAGAGAGCGCCAAGCGGGACAGATACGATTCCGCATTAAAGCGAATTTATCCTATTCGCGCACGATTTTGCCTTGCCCACCGCCGCCGCCTCTCTCGCCGGCATGACGTATGAAAATTGCGTCTGAATACACGCCGGGTGTAATCCCGATGTTTGGATACACAAGCGGCTATTTAAATAATCATTATGTATACAGTGTTGCGTTTCATCGGCGCGTTTCATTAAAATCGCACGTCGGAGCGTCGCGTAAAGTCGGTTAATATTCAGTTCATTAAATATAATCGCATTCGGATGATTATACACAAGCACGGAAGCAGAGGGAAGTTATTATATTTGGCGATGTATAAATGCCCGACTAGAAATTTATCCAAGAATTTTAGCAGGTTCACCTTAGGTTTCTTTATTAGGTCCTGATAAGGTAAGTACATCGGGGCCTGATCAGTCATGTAATGCAGCACAGTAGTCGGATCTTCATCCGGATAATCTTATCAGGATCTGATAAAGTCCTTATCAGATCCTCATCAGGACCTGATAATGAAATAAGGTCAACCTAGCTAAGACCTGCTAAAATCACTGGATAAATTTCTAAATCGGGAATTGTACAAATGCTATTTAATTTAGCATCACATTCCAAAAGAAGCAAAAAACATATACATATTTCAGAGGTCCAGAAGGTATGGCATACTCTGAGGGAACTTTGTAATCTCTAGCAGAGATTATCCAAATTGACTTGCATACGCCTTCTTGTAGAACTTATAGACATTTTCTTCTTACGAGTAATCCGTCCATTTCGTGACGTACTAGAAACGTCAACGAGGTCAACCATACTCAAACCTAACGAGAATTTTCGTAGGTATACCTTATTTAGAATTACTTTACGTCAACCAAATCAGGTCCTGATAATATATAAGGTTAACCTGACACAAATTCTAGTCGGGTAGTCTTTCGTCTGAGATTTAAAAGATACAATGCAATGGGAGAAAAATGCTGAAGTTTCAAAAGACATTGTTACTGATGTATTAAAATTAGGATCATGGAGGATATGATATGACATGATTGACATAAATCGATTATTGTCATTATATCTGGTACATCCGTGACGCTTATCTCTTTGCTGCAGAGTATTGAATTAAATATACTCTTTTGACTATGAATAAAGGTTGAATCATAAGTATGTTTTCAAATTTCATGAACGTGGATAAAAGAGAAGAACAAATGTTTTCATTAGATCGCAAATGCTTCGTTATTGAAATAACGGACACAAATGGATTTGAAATAACGATAGTATCAGATCAGATTCTTTCTTTTATGTGTGGCAAATGATGAAGGACACTTCGAGAGCTTCTCTTGTAAAAAAAAATATTTATTTGCGGCTTTAAAATAAAATCAGAGTATTTAACACTACTGTATTTATGTCCATTATTTTGACAATGAAGCATTTACGACCTAATATTCATAGGAACATTTGTCCAAATCCCTTTTTATTCAGGAACAAAATTTTAACCTTTAATACACACCTTTGGATCGTTCGTGCCCTGCGTATTTTTTTTTCTTTGATTTACAATACATACAACAATATTAAATGTAACAATTGTAAATAATATAATATATAATTTATAAATATACAACTTTACTTTCTAAATACTTTTTAAAGATGTTAAATACGTAAAAATCGCTTAATAATTTTCATTTACTTATAAAAGTGATGAAAATTAATTCACGACACGAAGGACCTATCGTATGTAGTAAGAATTCCAAAAACTAAGCTGTGTAAGGGTTAAAACTTTACTTACTGACTCACTTTGCACGTTATAAAGGTCCTTACACTGACACGAGGGCACGGACAAAATACGATTGCCAATAAGAATATAATCGGACCTTCATCATAACATTGCATTCTCAATATTTGCAGTGGATAGTTCGGAATAGTGCATCGGGACATGTGCAGGTTGTTACGCCGTATACGCAGCCTGCACCCGACGGGGCAATTTAGTACGTGCCGGGGAATGTTTATTAATTAATGAGCAGCATATTTTCCGTTCAACTATGCGACACGTTCGTTATACCACCCCACGAGTGGGATGTCCCGATGTGGACTACGTGCGCTCCAGTACATTACTTCGCTCCTCGACTAACGAGCGCGTGCCTATCAGCCATCAGCCATTTCTGAGAGCTCCTCCGCCTGCATATGCCCGACATACGTACGTCGCTACATTCCCTACTGCTACCCTCGACGTATTATTTCCGATACCTGCTATCGATAATTGGAATCGCGGAATTACGTTTCTTATATGACTCCCTGGAAAGTCAAACTGATCAGCTCCACTTTTTTTGTCCTAAATTTTCCAACTGGAACTCACGATTACTCTCTAAAACTTTCCGAGCAAACCCCACTCTAAAGAAATGAAATCTTATTCCTAAAATTTAAAAATTCAACTACTTTTTCTCGAAGACTGGCTCAATTTTCACTTTCTTTAGAGTGAGATTCCACTTCAATGGAATTTAGAGAGAGTGGTATACATAGGTATAAAATTTTTCTTCGATAGGATCGCTTCTTTATTTGATGGAATTGATTTAATTTGATTTCCGAGAGAGACTGAGCATGACTGAGCAGCTTCAAGTCGGTCCGACGTTTTTCTCTACTATGTAGCAACACGTGCCCCTAATCCAGCGTTCTGACGTCGCTGACTTAACAGTTATTTGCTTACTCCTCGGTTATATTTCCCGGAGGATTATAGAGTCCGAATTCAATCCCGCCGCGCATATGCCGGAAAGTCATGTGGTAAATTACATCGTTCGTTGATATCTCTAGTGGGATTTACAGTATTACCATGCAGCATTACGCCTCGCACTTAAAGCATATTCTCAACTCAACTCGTAGGATACCACGTGAACTTTTCGGTTGTGCATTCGACTCGCCTATTTATTTCAAGGAAAAAGTTTCCTTTCTTATTTTTCACGGAACATCCCGCTCCTAATTATTATATCGTAAAATCATGCCGTATCAATAAAACCACATAGATAAATAAACCATATGTCCGCAAAGGGTACGTGATTGGGTTGCATGTAAATGGAACGCAAATGGAATTTCATATCGTACGAAACGCATTTCGCTTGTATTCACTACAAAGTTATAAAGCGATCTGCAATGCTCCTTTGTGCTTTTAATGAACGATACGCGTCATCGACATAGAAATGATACCGAAACTACAGAGCTACTTTGATACGGGATAGAGTACCATCTACTCAAGCCCCAGTAATATAATCAAAGCAAAGTACAGAATATAATGATTTCCATTGTCCATGTAGCATTGTAGCGCACGAATCGCGAGCTTTCTATTAATCAACTTTACACAAGAATGTATACCTTGTAATGTACAGACCGCTACATTCGTTTAATTATATTATTGGAATGTCGGTGAATTAAGTGCTACGAATGTACGCGGTCGCAGTGACACGGTTCGACAAAATAGAGAATCACGAAGAATAATACATGCCTATGCGTCGCTGCGAGTATCCCTAAATGTCAAACGGTCGTCATTTATATTTAATGATAATTAGAATTCGCGTTCACTGTGCCGTACCGACGGCTTGCCAAACAACGCTTGTTATTAAATCTCGACGGCGATTAATTTATGCGCTCGCTGTCAACTGCCGTAGGTCCGTCCAACCGTCCATCCGTTGCTCCGTCATACGTTCACCATTCATTTCCGGCGATCGCGGCGAACTTCGAAACTGGTTGGCGCAGCAGGCCGGAGTCATCATTTATTTGCGCGTTTCGCCCGAAAATCGCGTGGCCGTTGCAGTGGCCCAAAACAATCGTTCGCCCAATATATTCCTCATCCCACGAAAACGCAATAATTATTACGTGCGCCGTTGCAATTATTGCGGCCGGTTACGTTCGGTCGCTGTGAATAACGAAAGGGCCGCGGCCCTCGCGCCCATCGTCTACTTTCCCCATGGGAGAATAACGCGATGCAGCTTGTTGCAGTGATATTACTAATTTATTGCGAGACTCTGCCTCTATCTACACCGTGTCTATCGAGTACCGTGCATATAATCGTCGACGACGCTTCACGCGAGCTTCTGTTTGCCTTGCGTGCCTGCGCCGGGGACATTCCTTTGGACACGAATCGATCGCAAAGAAGGGAATCGCACACTGACGCAAATTTGCAATCACATTTCAGAACGGAAGGAAGAATTATACACGTAATAAGTATAGACTATTCCTTCTTCAGCATCTGTGCTCATCGCACTGTTAAATATCAAAGGAACAATATGATAACTCAATCATTTCGGTGAAATAAAATTTTATTATTTTTAATCTCTATGTCAAAATGTGAATTAGTCTATTTCTGTGATTACTTTCAAAGTAAAGAACTTCTATATTAACATGTAGTACTCGGTAAATGATAAACTAATTTTCAGTGAAATTTAACATATTTTCTTGAATTCAATTATTTAACTCTATTGTTTTAGTTAAATTAACGATATTGAGTATGAGTGGCGACCTATAGAAATGATTAAAAGTGATTCAAATTGGGTATAATTTGACATTATGAATTTAACAATGTTAAAATAATTAAGCATATCAGCCTCTCTCTACAACTCGATGCTTTAAAAAGAGTCCGAGAAAGAGAGAGAGAGAGAGAGAGAGAGAGAGAGAGAGAGAGAGAGCGGTATATGATTCAATCTACCTCATTCTTTCCGAACCGATAATGACTAGTGACAGCTTCATAGAAATGCGCAGTCTATTCTCATTAGGTCTATGGAAGGAACGGCGAAAGTATAGTCGAGATATACACGACTCAGCCTAAACATTCAATCGATTTGAACGGGAATTATCCTGTTTGCTCACCTTGTAACGTGCAACGATTGAACCTGTTTCGTGATATTGCTTTATTGTTATTTATGAAACAATAGCGCTATGATGGCATTAAGTAATAATTGCGTTCTCGTAAACAAGTTCTAATTACCGGCTATAATCGATGATTGTAATTGTAGCTAGCATACGGTTGTATTATGAATTTATTACAGTAATACTTGCCAGCGCGTTATGTTTGACGTATTGTTGGCGATTTGTTGTGCATCATGCGAGCACACATATTCGTTACGTGTACGCGAAAGAATTTACTTACTTGGTTTTTTTAATGGCGCAAAAGAAGGGGAAGACGTTGACTTATAAATTAGGTTGTTCGGAAAGTAATTTCGTTTTTTTTTCCCAACAGAGGACTTATTGTATTTTTTCACAGCCAACTTCACACTTAAGCCGCATAATCATTATATATTTTGACAGCTGATATAGCAAGGCTTGCTTGTGAAAAAAGTTCGATTGATTCTACGCAGTAGTTTTTGGTTGGTGCCCTATCAAATATGGAAAGTGAAAAGCAGCATTTTCGGCATATTTTACTTTTTTTACTATCGAAAAGGTAAAAATGCTGTTTAGCAAGAAACAAATTATCCGATGTGTATGGAGAAAATGTATTGACAGAACGCCAGTGCCAAAACTGGTTTGCAAAATTTCGATCCGGCAATTTGGATGTTGAAGATGCACCACGTTCTGGAAGGCCAGTTGAAGCTGATGAAGACACAATAAAGGCATTAATTGATGCAAACCGGCGAATAACAACTCGTGAGATCGCTGAGAGATTAAATTTATCGAATTCGACCGTTCATGATCATTTGAAACGCGTCTGATTGAAAATCGTCTTTCATTTTCATAAGAAAAAACGAAATTACTTTCCGAACAACCTAATATTATCACGAATCGTGCAAAAAAAAACCGAGCAACGCGTCGGGTATGAAAAAAAGTACACGAAAGCTAAACGATTGATAAGTCTTATCGACGAACGTTGCAAGCAAACTCTGAGAGAAATGCAAGCCCCACGTGGCACCTTCGTGCGACGTTAACCGTGTAATAAAAAATCGATGCATTTCAATGCATCTTAACGACGGCGCCCGTACAGCATTGACATTATGTCATAGAGCTGCAAGTGTGTAAGGTGAGGAGAGCTGTACGCGCAGGTAGAAGAGGCGGCGG
>NW_017304438.1:2920009-2921730 GCF_001594115.1 Trachymyrmex septentrionalis | reverse complement strand
CCCCCCTCCCGCCCCCGCCATTATTCCCCGGTGCATAATTCACGTTGCATCGTGACACGCAATCATGCACTTTACCTAGCGCGCACTCGGCGCGGCAGCCGCACGATAGGAACTAAAGTGCCAAAGGGACGAAAAAACTGCACAGTTAAGCGCGAAGTAATCAAATTATTGGGCTAACAAGCTGCCGTTCGATCCGCTTAGGCGACGCGCGAGCGCAAAAGAAATAAAATAAAAAAAAAAAAAAAAGAAAAAGAGGATAAGCTCCTTTGCATTAAGTTCGTAGAACCGGCCTCGCCGTCTCGGACAATTTAACGCGCAAGTCCCATCTTTTTGTTTAATTAAACAAGGGTACTCGCATCGATCGCGGGGATGTTCGGTCGCGTTACTCTCGTGTAATTAGAGACGAGCCAGTAAAATGCGCTTTCCCGCAAATCATCGTCGAATCATGCTCGGCTAGATTACTCACGGCGCGGCGATTGACTTGATACGCTCCGAAGCCGAAGTTAATTAACACCTGCTAAACCTCGCGCGCGTTTTTTAAAATAATAAACGAGCGTTATTGTTGATCCGACCCGATGAAAGATAGAATATATCGCCACAGCGATTTCGTTCCGATGATACTTTCGAATGCCGCTCATTGTCCGCGGGGCGTTTAAAATCGTGAAGGGCTGCGATTTGTGAGCGTCCGTGTATTTCCGCGGGCGTATTATGTCACTCAAATTGTGTTACATCGCGATGCGGACGTACGTATGGGCGCATTGTCGGGCATGCGAGCGTTCGAATGTTATATGAACGCCCAGAAATGGCCGGTCCCGTAAACAAGAGCTGGCTACATGGCCCCCATCTTTCTCTCTCTCGCGCGCGCCGCAGCACGCGATCGGATCGCATGAAACGTTTGAAATCTCACTCGTGCGCGCGCGCGCGCTATAATTTAAGCGCTTTAACGAAAGCGCAGCACCGTTCGGTTTGGCGGGTCTCGTAATTCTCGTAAATCCACCCTTGCGCGACTGACTTCGTTTAAATCTCGGAAAGCGAAACGAAAATTCCGTTATAAAATACGCGGGCGGGGAGTGTTTGAAGTTCGGTGCGGTAGCATTTAAGCCGCGAACGCCGCGCGTTTTTTCGTCGTCGCAAAGCAGACAATCGCGTAAAGAATACGAGACAACTAAAGGAACGGCGAATGTTAATCCGGTGTAGTTGTGGCCCGGCTGCAAAAGGTAAGTTGTAGGACCGTCGCATTGATTAGAGACAGCTGATTGTTTAATCCAGCTTCGCCGCGACTATTGCATGTCGGATTTGGTGCTTTGTGCTGACAGCCGGAGATAATTAGCGCAAGTCCTATCAACAGTCTTGACGTTCCTCGACCGGATATTATCGAATTGATAATTGTCTACAAAATACTGGTAGGAATTCACCGATGAATTATTCGTAATAGCCGGAGATAACTGGGATAAAAGTAATTCGCTTCTGCGAGGATAGAAGTAGGAAGCGTAATGTATGAGAATTTGCAATCTACCGTGTCTACAAACTCCAATTTTCTAAAGCACTACAGCGAGCCTTATCTTCATTCTTTATCTAAATTAATATAGAAGTTTGAAACTTTTTCCACGTCGCTAAAAGGACAAACGAGCCAATATATTTTTTAATTCTTTAAAAATATATTAACAGTATTTATACGTATATATGTATGTATACATATATATATATACACATACATACAC
>NW_017304438.1:2917346-2919909 GCF_001594115.1 Trachymyrmex septentrionalis | reverse complement strand
AAAGGACAAACGAGCCAATATATTTTTTAATTCTTTAAAAATATATTAACAGTATTTATACGTATATATGTATGTATACATATATATACACATACATACATGAATCGCTCTTTGTAATCAACGGCGAATAATCACAAAATATGCATGAATATTAATTAATTAATCTTTCATTATGGTCGGCAATAACTCGTTAATATCGAAATTCCACGGTCTAATTGATAAATTCGAGATAAATGAACGTGTTTAAATGTATTCAGCAAACAACAACCACTTCATACACGTCATCTTCCATGAGTTTGTAAATTGAAATAATTTTTTAATAACAAACGCTTAACAATCAATTTTTTTTACATGGACTAAAACTAGTAATTAAAACACGCTTAAGATAGCAACGATGAAAACTCGCATGTCGTACTATCAAGTGATGATCAGACTATTTTTTTTTTTTTTTTTTTTTCATAAACGATCCAAACAATGCCCGTCGCATCTCGGAGAGACGGACGCGTTTCAGAAGAATGTAATTAATAAGGCTTTAACGTGTCGTCAGCTGCACCTACAATTTTTCATGCTCGCAGTCCCGATGCCATCCCACCTATAACCGCCGTCGTAGCAGACCGAAATGATGGAAGAGGCGCCAATGTTCTTGCTCTGAAAGGGGAGAATGAGTAGCAGGCGAGGGGTGGTAATACCGAGCCGAGAATAAGACATATAAGAAAGGTAAGACAGGAAAGAGTGAGCTTGTGATAGTTTCTAAGCCATTCACACACACGCGCGCGCGCGCGCACATTAACAAGTGTCCGGCATTGTTGAAATTCATCATTCGTCGAACAGTTTCAACACCTGATGACGTATCAAAGATCAACGAGAATTACGCGAACAGTTTATTTAGATTAAACGAATGGTCGAATATGTTTTACGATATTTCGCGATCCATTAGATATCCGTATGTTTTGCAATGAAGAAACGCCTCTACTGTACTCCCAAATTTCATAATACTTCAATCTTTCTACACAGATCATATCAATCGCAACGATTCAATACGTATACAGATTCGATGTAATTATTTTCAAATGTACATTTCCGATTATCCATCTTTTCACGTCAATTCATAAAATTCGCGCGGTAACAATAAAGCTATTGAGGGTGCAGATACAACGTACGATGAATGTCGCGCTATTTCGCAATAGAATCTCCCCGACATTCTTACCGTTCATTCAAGTAAATATACACTCCTGCTTGTTCTGAGAATAATAAATCGGGTTCAGCTGAGAACGATTACAGATCTGACAGTTTCGCCGTTCTTCCACGTTCATCGAGAAAGTTGTTCATTTTTCCGCGTGAATCCGTAAGTACGTCTGACATTTACGCACACGTCTCCAACATTAAACCACTCGGGGAACCCTCGATGATGGTTCGCCCCGTTTAGGCCGGCGGGGAAAAAAAAGAATATCCGGGCGGCGTAAGGGTCGGCGGGGTGCTCTTAACATCCTTTAACATGCTCCAGCATCCCTCGGCTACACGCTCCATCGCGTCTCTCGGTCGGTCGATACCGATGCCCGTCAGGGCACTACCCTCCCGCCCCCCCCGTCCATCTCTTCTCCCCCTACCCCCTCCTATACACCCTCGCACCCCTTATCCTGCTCCACCGCCGACCAACCACCCATTCCCTCCCGTGCTTTCTACCGCCGACTCTGCGTGTTACGTCAGTGGCAGACCGACCTCAACCCTCCCGCCGCTTTTCCCCTATCGCCAACCCTCGATCTCCCTCCCCCCCCCGCCCCTCGTTCTACCTCAGCCGTCGCGGCCACCGCCGTCGGTTCTAAATGACGTCACGGGATGCCCTACTCTTCGCTTCGCTAAATTCATATCGCGGTAGCAGGATACATACGTGTATATGTAAATAATACTTATACTTTTTATAGATACATACATACATCGTACAATCAGTTAATACTAATGAATATTAATAGAAAATTTTAACGCAAATTACTTAATGCTACGTACCTATTGCATACGTGTAACAGAAATTTAGAATGCGCATTGTATGTACAATAAATCCATGATTTTAAATATTTTTCAAGATTCGATATTGCTGGTAATCTACTTTAATCTATTTATTTAAAGATACACGTAATGGACGTGATATTTATTTGTAATATTCTTATGCTCCCTTAATGTAAAATGTATATGAACATCTATATACACATATATTTTGTATGTCCGGTAGAATTTGCTCGCCGATCCATTATTTGAAATTAAAGCAAAATGTAATTCTATCACTCACCAGTATGATGCGCAGTGACGGAGACTGACAGTGCGAACTACGTTGAACTGTGAAATACAAACAGGTTCAAATTGTAGCAACGTCTAAAATAATTCATGTCTCGAAAAATAATTGCAGCACGAAAAATAATTGCGAACGATTAATTGTACAAGTACCAAATATAAAACAACGATTAAATTTACTCACCTCACTCGGTTGCTCCGCCCTTGCCTGATGCTTCCGTAGTCTCTTCATCTCAAGTTTCTTCGTTACACACACGTATACACACACACGCACAAC
>NW_017304438.1:2916948-2917246 GCF_001594115.1 Trachymyrmex septentrionalis | reverse complement strand
TGATGCTTCCGTAGTCTCTTCATCTCAAGTTTCTTCGTTACACACACGCACAAGAGGGCTCGCGAAAACGCTGTTAATTACAATCGCGCTCACTAATTACCAAAATCCGATAATTACACAGCACTCCTGACGTTAATCGCGTGCGACTACTGCAGAACGATTACACATGTGATATTTCATATATTCTCGTTTTACGATTTAATATTTCTCCCTATATTTATTTTACTGTAAAAATGTCTGCCGAATATTCTATTCCCTGTCTCTCGAACTGATAATTATATAGTTAATATGCATAACT
>NW_017304438.1:2915509-2916848 GCF_001594115.1 Trachymyrmex septentrionalis | reverse complement strand
TTATTTTACTGTAAAAATGTCTGCCGAATATTCTATTCCCTGTCTCTCAAACTGATAATTATATAGTTAATATGCATAACTGTCGTTATCTGAGTCACTCGCGATCAGTCGATTTGTGCATTATTCTGACACTCGAACTGAAAGGAACAGCCGGATCTTATTTAAACTGGCAAAAGATATAAAGCTATTACGTGAGGATAAACATATCAAAAGTTAAATAATCCTTTAATAAAAGGACCTACAATTCTCATCGCTATCATTTCGATCCCTGCTTTAAACCGATCGAACAAAATGTCTGCTTCGATGCGTAGCCAGCGCAAAGTTCAGGTAGTGATTAGTTGCGATGGTTGATCGATCGCACAGGCTGAGAAAAATAATTGTACGTGAGACTGCGTCGAGAGACAAACACGTGAAATGGCTACTAGGGATGTTATTTCACAGACGCTTATGACACGCTACATCATATGGAGGAGACAGGTAAGCTAGTAAGCGGCGGCGTCGTCCGTTATCAAGAGCGAGATGAAACACAATAAAAATTCTTACATAATATTAAGCAAAATGTTTCCATATATATTTTAATAAAAGGACACCTTAAATCGATAAAATCGACTTATAAAATATGCCAAAAATGTCAAGATTACAATTAATAATACATCGATTATACGAATGATCGATCTTTTAATTTTTTTTCCTAATTTTTAATTTCTTCCCCTTACTCTTTTTTTTTTTCATTACTCGAATCTGGCTTTGATCACATTTTTTTATCTTTATTTTCTTTCTAGCCGACAGTCTCTTTTCCCTTCGTCGCGAATTTAATTAATGCAAAGGAGTTTCTCCTGAATATCAAGAAGCTCCATCCTTGGAATTACTAAGTTAGAATTTTAAGTTTCACCCATGGAACTTTGATTTGAAAGTAGCCCGTCAATTTTGATGTGATTATAATCGCACGAGATCGAATCTGAATGACAAACATAAAGTAGATAATATGAATACTAAACTGAAGAATATTTTAAGGATAATTATTTCTGTCACATATTTACATTTCAGATTATCAATAAAGGCTTGAGTTTTTAAGCATGATTGAATATCTCTCGATTAACCTCTTCAGACCAGATTTTATTAGAATCATGTTAAAAAAATTTTTTTTAATTCAATTCTAGGACATTTTAATAAGTTATTCATATTAAACAATTAATTCTTATTTTAATTTTGACTATTTCTTTCAACATTTTTACGTTATTATGTACATCTGATTTCAGACCAATTGTCGATACAATTGAATAATTTCAATGGATAATATCTTTAAATTTGGTATACATTACAATGTACACTGGATTTG
>NW_017304438.1:2909738-2915409 GCF_001594115.1 Trachymyrmex septentrionalis | reverse complement strand
ATATATAAGAATTAATTTTTCTTTTCGCATTTTATACCTCGTTAGTAGGCTATATAAGAAAGAGTCTGACAATATTTCTCTTCTGCTCTCTAAATTACATTCGCAAAAACAATGATACCGTCGCTACAGGATTACATCAATTCTTACGTCGAACGAGTATAATCCGGTGTGACGAGTATTAATATGTCGGCTCGAAATAAGACGTAATAAAGTCGTCCGGGTAAAAAGTATAAAAACGTGGAAGATGTAGTTACACGAGGTGGTAGCAAATTACAAGCCGCCCGCGCGAAGGCAAAAGCGGGAAACCCGATGACATCGCGCTTCTTGTGAACAAGTGGAACGACGAGCGGTGCGCCAACCGACGTTGTCCCAGGACTGGTGCAATCTCGCGGTGCGGACGAGTTTGCCTTGCTCTTGCTCGCGCGGCCACGAAGAAAAGCTCCGAGGATGGCGACATGTGCGAGGAGCAACGACAAGAAGCGTCATCGTGCCGGCTGCTGTTGCCGCGACGGTCGAAACTACCGCTTGTGCGGTTGACGGTTTTTCGTGCAAAGGTTGCAAAGTCCAGACATAGTCGCGATTCGAAAGAGAGAGAGGAGACCACTCTCTGAGACGGGCCACGAAGTGGTTATAGGATCCATGCACCATTGGTCCGATACAGCTAAACGCAACGTTTTGATCGTTACTCTCTCTCTCTCTGGTATACGCCGAGCACACTGAAGTGGAACAAAACTCAATCTCGATGAGCTGACCTGGCAATTCCACGCTCGACTTTCCGGCCGAAACTGGCCCGGTAATATTACCGTACATCGGGCGTACACTGGCTTTAGGGGTCGCGGGTGGTCACTTGACCCGTTCTACCTACGTACGGGCGGCCGGGCGCGTTATTGATTCAAAAAAAGGGGATAGGGCAGGAACGCATCGAGGGGAAAGAGGATGGCTGCAGCATGGCGAAGAGTCGGACGCCAGGAGTGAAGGAGGCGAACGTACAAGGTATAAATCGCGCGTGGCCGAAGATTCGGATGCGAACGATGTCAATGCGGCGAAGTGAACGGTGATGCATGGCAAAAACGTGGGTGACATTTTGACTAGCGGGACCAGCGAGAAAAATGGAATTGTACGAATGGCTTTATTCAGGCAGTCGTATCGACACGCTGCACGAACTATAAACGTTGGCGACGCAAGAAACGAAGGACAATTCCCAACGGGGATGTACAAAACTTTGTGACGGACGGAGAAAGGATACGTAGCAAAATCGTGAGATGGAAGAAATGGAGATAACATGAATAAAAAAAAAAAAAGAAAAAACGAAAAAGCAACCGAGAAAATCGAGTGTACAAAGACACAGTGACCAGAATAAATTTATTGTAAATATATTGTAATGCAAAAACCTAAGAACCTGAAGAAAAAGAAATGTAAAGAACAAAGCGTCATGACAAGAGAAGAAGCACCATAGATCGGAAGAAAGGGTAAAGTAGAAAGTGAAGGGATAAAGACACCGGCGTCTCGGGACGGTAGAACTTTGAAAAAGAGAAATGGGCGGAAGGAAAGCGACGAGAAGGAAGAAGGAGTGCGAAAAGACGGAAAAGCGGGGAGTTCGGGAAAGCGGATACGCGCCGTGTGATGCTGAGCGAAAATTCTACTGTCGTTCCCTAAGAGGCTTCCATTTGCAAATTTCGCGAACTTCTCCTTTTCTTGGTTGCGACCTGCGTTGCGGGCGTGACGGGAGGGAAGAGAAGAAGAAGAGTCGTGGACTTACCACTGAAAAAGCACACACATCGGAAGATGTCGCAGAATATAGTCGGATATCCTTTGAATCGCAAATTTAATTGTGTACACTGAAGGAAGAGATTGGCTACCGTAGCAAATTAGATGGTAAAATATGGCATAGTATTTTTAATTGGTTGCTGCGACCAATTAAAAACGCTATGCCATATCCGCTTTAGCCAATCTTTCCTTTCAATGTATTGCTAGTAGGTACTAACATTGTTCTGAGTTTCGAAACAAGTTAAAAATATACTGGTCCTTTATCAACCCTTTGTGAAGAAGCTCATTTGGACACGTCCTCTTTTATTTTATAAACTGCTCACACACACACACACACACACACACACACGCACGCACGCACGATTTTCCTAATTTAATAATTTAATAATGCTTTATTCAAATCTAAGGTAAAAATAAAAAATAAAAAATGGGGGATCTAACATGACAAATGGAATTTTAAAAAATAACCCGATTATTATTTTAGAGAATTTTTAATTGCAAAATAACACAAAGTTTCACTTTATTTGAGCTTATCAGTGTTACGCAAACAGTTCTAAACTGACATTCGAACTCTGATTATAAACCTTATTATATTAAATCCTCCTTCATTGCAGGATACTATCTTTTCGACATTTTCAAGTTACATTCAAATTCAACGATACGAAGAACTTTTTTAAATCGAGTTTTATAAAATAATAAGATTATTTTTTTCTATTTCAATTTTATTTAAAAAAATTAGAATCGAATTCACCGACTCCAAAATCTTTAGAAAATAAGATCTTTCTTTAAATTTCTTTGTTAAAATACTCCTGTTTTCAAAAGGTTAAAATTTCAATTTTTGAAAACGCATTCGCGAAAGAAGAATCTTTAAATCTTTAGAAGGTCTTAAGAAAAAAGTTACAAACAATTTTTTTTATGCGTACGATTTCGAAGTTATGAAATTTATTTTTTTCTCAAAATTTTACATAATCGACTTGGAAATTTTGTTATTTGAAACGAAAGCATCGCCGAGGAAAAAGACTTGAAAATAGAACCTTTTTGAAAACAAGCTCTTGTTTTCAAGTCATTACCGAGCAAATCCTGTTTTCTTTTTAATAGAATCAAATTTATATACAAAATTTAATTAACTTCATGTTATATTGAAAATTAGGAACGTAAATTTTATTCGAGGGAAAATCGTATTGAAATTTCTAGTAGAATTTGTGACTGGGAAAATATCCAATGTTTCTACTTCATGTATCGGAATAGGACACGAATGGATCCCCGGTAAATAATAATAAATCCTTGCCTTCTGATACATTGATTTCGCGAGGTCGGCGCACTTCCAGACGTCCGTTGCGATGTGTAACGCAATTCGCTCGGCGCAAACGTTGTTTTCCTTGCCGCGGTAGGAAAACTCTTTTATTGGCTTCCGTCGCGACATATCCCATCTCTTGGGTAAGACATTTTCCCACCAACAAATGCACGTTTGTATCCCCATCGCTCGGAAAATGTCGGATCAAAGGTTCCAACATTGACCGGAACAGAATTATCGGAATCGGAGAGAGCGTTTCTTTTCAGACATACGTGGATTGAATTAGAACTTACAGTTGCTCGACAAGAATACATCGCGTGAATACTGTCAAACGGAAACGTTTAGGAAATGGGTCGATTGATTTTTTTCTCTAAAAAAAAAAAAAAAATCATGTTACACGACAATAACTTACGTACGCAAACGAAATCGTTTTCTATCAAACTTAAAATCTTATGAAGCCATAAATTTTGAATTTTCATGAAAAAATTGGCAGAATCATGTGTTTACATTAGCGTTAAACGTAACCGCGAGTGACAAGTATAGCTCGAAAGTGTAGAGCGATCTAATAGTTTGTAAAGCGTTTTTTGGCACAAAAAGAAGGTCAGAGGTGGGGGGGGGGGGGGTGACAGTGAGGGGGTTAAGCAACTTGACCCGAGCCATTGGATGTTTCACCTGGACGGAATCATCCCCACCGCTTCGACGATCCGCACCCTCTTGACGTCACAGATGCACCCCGTGACGTCACGCCGCAACGTCACTGCGCCGTCGGTTGCTCCAGGTCAGGGCTCGTTCCCAGGGACGTACTGTACCGAGGGAATATCGGCGTCGGTGCCGGCGTGCAAGTCACCCTCTCTCCCGTCTATGATCGGAGAGGGTATTAGCCGCGAGCAATTAATTATCGAAGCAGTGGCGGCGGGGGTGGACTCGTTAATTACAGCCACGGTACTCGTGAGTGTTCGAATATTAACGAATGTACTTGGCCCGGTGTGTTAGTGGCGATTAGCGTGAGCGTTAATAAATCATTCGGAACGCATTAATTCATTCAGAGATTAGCGTTAATAAAGGATTAGACAATACCATTCGGTAATGAATACCGTGGATTAGTGCGGAATTAAATGTAGACTACTCCTAGCGATTAGCACGTAATTATCGAAACGGAGGTGCGATAATAAAGGACTTATTTACATATATTTACCATTCCACTGGAATACGGCTGTGTTATTGAATTTCGTTGACAAATTAAGAAAAAGTGTGCGTTTTCTTCGTTGTGATTACACATAGAAAATTATACGTTAACGCAAGGCAAATTATTTTATTACATTGCTTCGCTATGTATATCACAATCGCTATAATAATCTCGGGAATTGCTATTATTAAAAGCAGGCTGCTCTCAGTGAAAAAAAAAATTCTTTTGGCTAAATTAAGAACTCACTGTGTAAATAAAGCGATACGCATGACGTCGATTAAATACTGGCAACGCCGACAGCACGCAAGTCACTCCCTTCATGAACGTGGAGCATTAGCCGTAGGCAATTAATTACTCAAATACCCACGCAACACAGTGACGCGTTAATTATACTAAGGGCGTTCGTAAATACTCAAACGACAACACAGAAACGCTCTGACGACAAACGAGCGCGATAGTGTATACAACGTCGATGACGGCATATTGCATCGTGCAGCTACTCTTTTAATTAGAGCAGGAATGTTTATATGCTTTATCCTGAATGGAGTAATTTATTACTTTACTTCATATTCATGTGATAATAAGAATCTTACAAAAAATTCCATAGATCTTACCGATATTTCGCGACTATCGTTCTCATTCATTAAATTTAATTAAATCTTTTTAACTCATTAAGAGGAAACGCGTAGAAAGGTAAGAGCTACGTTAAAAGACAATATTCGTACTTATAAATGCAATCAGTGTTGGTGATCTATAAGGGCAGTTTCATCGATTTAATCGCAGCTCAATCGATTTCTCTCGTTGGAGAATAATTACTCTCCCCGGTTACGATTGACTGTGCACTATTAACCAACGTCAGTGAAACGTCTTACACCATCAGGATGGTTCATCGGCGATTTTGGCTATGAGTCACAGAGTTGATTGGGGCACCCGCCGCTTTATGAGTGACCTCGTTATCGAAATGCGATCATTTGTTTAGCCGACCGCGAAATCGCTCTCCACCTTTCACCCCTCCACGTTTCATCCTCGCGAGCTGCATCATCCCCGCTGCGCCAGCGATTGTCCCCATTTCGTCCTGGGCGCACACATTTTCGTCGCCCCTCGACACCGCGTTATCGTGCACCTGACAGGACTGACACTTTGGCATCATTACGATGTAAATGAACGCAGAGTGTCAATACTGGCTGGGCTCGCACGACCCGTCCATTATTTTCCGCGGTCAGGCATCGTCGATAATTTGTCGGCTAACTCTGCCGAAGTAAATTCCGCATGAAATTTTGTACGAGTTATTCCCGCAACATTTTTGACATTTTTCCCGCTGTCCCATTTCTATTCGATTTCACGCTGCAGAAGAAATATTTTGTTTAGAAAGCTCTGATTGACGAAACAACTTTTTAACATATAGTATATATATATATATATAT
>NW_017304438.1:2906871-2909722 GCF_001594115.1 Trachymyrmex septentrionalis | reverse complement strand
ATATTATACATATCTATATATAATATAAATAATATTTATTCTCTAACTATACATACTATATATATATATAGAAAATAAATATTTTTGAAATAACCTAAAATTTGAATAATAACTTATTGCAAAATCCATCTATGGTTGAATTAATGAGATTACAAAAGTGACAAACGCTGATAATTAAATAAAATTTTGGAATTCGCTATCTGACAGGACGCAAAACTATGTCCTCGATTACGCATATTATTTGTTTATTCACATCAGAAAACTAAAATAATATAACAATATAACACTTCTATTTATTTGATACGTTCTTCGACGTTACCACAAAATCATTTTAATTAATTAAGCTGTAACACAAAAAAAGAAATTTCTAGCTGATAGAAGTGAAGAGCGTTTCAATATGCCATCCTAAAGCCGATTAAAACATTTGTTACGAGTTTTATTTAAACGAAACAACGTATGGTTGAATTTGTACATAGGGCTGTTCATTTCAACGTACCGCTACGATGACAGTCGCCTGGTCGTATCGATCGTACGGATTCGGATTTCCAATTATTTTGACGGAGGAAACCGTGGGCTGTCGTGCACGGTTTAGATCATTCAGAAACAGAAGTGAAGAGACGTCTGTCCCGGGATAATTTTGCGACGGGATAAATTATACACCGGCACATTATACACAAGCATGCGCGTCTCCCGCATATTCGAAGAAGACGATAACAAGGTCGACAATAACGGTCCTACATCCGCTTCCACACGTGACAATTTCCCACGTGCGGATGTGTGAAAATTTTTCGATGTTCCTCGAGCGCCACTTCTACCAACCGGAAATTAAATTTTGATAGCGTCTATAGAATCGCGTCGCAAAATTCCATTTTAGATCTATATTTTCACAAAGTTCGGCAATATTCATTTATATTCATGGGAATATGTGTAGAAAGTTAGGAATCGACTTATTAGACCGAAAAAATACATATTATTTTGAGCAATGTTATTGTTTATAAATTTGATTTATTGGGGTACTTTTAATGGCGCGATTTTTCTGAGTAAAAAAAAATATATATTTTAGCCAAAGGGAAGATATATGAAAAATTGAATATTATGAATGAAAACAATGAATATTGTGAATATAAATTCAAGATAACGTGCGCGAAAATTCTTCCATCAAGATGAGAAAAACAATTAAAATCACAACATGAAAAAAAATGCTACGGTTGTCACAATCAGAAATAATGATAATTTTTGCTCATTAATACATTTGATAATCGTAAGATAGACATACCTTATAGTCATAGCCGTTTAGATACGCCAACCTTATAGTTATCACAATTGTACTACAATTTTCATAACCAAAAAATGTATTGATAGAAATGACTTTTGATCGCAACAGGTTTTTTCGCGAACTATCGTAGACTATCGAGACGACGAATGTTCGTGCATAGGCTAGTTTCGAGTCCTAAATTGCCAAGAACTTGGATCAATTTTGCCGTGTATCAGAAAGACGACAAGAACAGTGGCAATAACGCTGTTATCTGCCGTCCCACGCGAACATTTCCCACACTATCTTATCTGCCTATATCGAGATTGACATCATGTCCGCATGTGTATAATTACGTACGTAATTAAGCAATCACCATCAAGTCAGACACGCTTATTCACTCCGTTCTGTGATAACGGCGTGAAGTCAGAAAGAATCTCCGTTTGTTATTCTCGCTCTTACATTAAATTTGCGCAGAAGAAGTTACTGCGAGTAGCACAATGCAGACTTTCCTACTGTTTTCCCTACGCAAATAGGCACAACCTCTTTAGGAAAATAGGAATTGAGGCAGGAAAGTAAAGCGGAGACGTCTTTTAAGAGCCCCGCAGCTGAAAACTTTTCCGCGGTATATAACCCGAGCTCTTATATTTTATTACTCACTTCAAAACTAATTTCACTAATTGAACATTAAATTGTACTACGCATGATATGACTACGCTAGAAACGTCATAGTGTAATTAGTTTACTTTTGGATCGAATATTAGAGCCAAACTATCATGCATGATACATGTAGATCAGCAGCTTCCATTACATACATATTCTCTTCTCCCCCCCCCTCTCTCTCTCTCTCTTTCTCTCTCTCTCTGTAGATGTTTATGCGTGTGTATATACGTATTATACTTGATGTATATATGCAGACACGGATCATTAGCTGATGTTAAGCGAATATACATGTAGAACCACATAGCCATCGAATACTCGTCCAGGGAAATGCTCATATGGTCAGATGTCTATGTGGACATTATGAATACGACAATAGATAGGATAGCTACTCGCCAGTTACATGTTGACGTGCATGCATCTGTATCATTTTTCTCTTCGCACGAGTAAACATAGGTTAATTAATATTTGTTTGCGATTGGTCCGTGAATCGATATTGAATCGCACATTTGCGAGCTTTGTGTGCGCACATAGTTATGCATTATATGATAACGATTATCGTTCACTAATATATCTGGAATAGATAATAGTATACTTCTGTTTCTGATATGCAGAAACAGCGAATTCACGGGACCGGCTTAGAATCGAATATTTGTGTTATTTATCTCTCCCGTACGTACACGTCGCGCGCTGTAGATGTGAAAGTAAATAGATTTTACTTAAGCCTGATCTATATAGCACGCAGAACGCAGGTCGCGAGTAAAGCGTATTTCAGATTATAGTGTACGTCGTGGGTCGAAATACGTTGGATCGCAGGATGCGAAAGTTGAAGTTCATCCAACTTCCTGCATCCCGCGTCCTGCAACCTATTATAATTAGTTTCTAGTCTTGCTACCTGCGATCCGCGTTCTGCGTCTTATGTAGGCTTTAGATAACACA
>NW_017304438.1:2897834-2906771 GCF_001594115.1 Trachymyrmex septentrionalis | reverse complement strand
AGAGAGAGAGAGAGAGAGAGAGAGAGAGAGAGAGAGAGAGAGATTTAAGGTGATATGAATTTGAAATCTGAAATATTGAATCGACATAACACAAGACAGATATTTGTAGATGTGCATTGTATTTCCGATGTTTCTAGTCCACGGCGCGTACGCACGCATGGCGAATATCATTAGTCGACGTTAAGCGAATATACGCATATGTATCCGAGTAAATTGTACCACCGGGTATCAATTTTGGCGATGTATGCAAACGACGTGCGCGGTTAAACGCTAGCGAGAGGAAACACGCACGCGATGATTCCCAGGCGCGATGGATTTCCGCGTGACGCGGTTTTGCGCGCCTTTCGAACGGAAGAAAATTGCACGATACGTCTCTCCCCCGCGGCGAGGAAAGCGCGCGTATAGAATTTTTACATTGGTCACTTTATCAAACAGGATTGTTGCAGATGAAAAAAAAACCGGTAATTGTCTCGCGCTTCAAAAGTGAGAGAAACATAATTGTCTGAAATTTTCAAAGCTTTTCATGTTTGCGCTCGAAAAATACGTATTTTCGTGGAAATCGCAAGCCGATGTAACGGAAAAATAGAAATACATCGTGCGGAATGCGTCGAACTGCCTTTAAGTTAATCGCAAAACGTACAACCGCTATCCGGTTTGAGAGACAAGAAAAGTCGAAAAATGTTAATTCACTTTCACGACAGTAACACGTTTTGGCGTAGCAATTTATCCCGTGTCCTGGAAAATGCAGGGGCATAAACTTTGTAATTTAGTTACGTTTTCTCGTTCACGCGCAACGCTCGCGTGGTGCATGCAAATGTTATTACTCGCGTCGATCCAACGTCGAGTATCAATTCTGAAGGTACAAATGAGAGTGATAGAGAGAGAGAGAGAGAGAGAGAAGTGCAACATAATTTTTCGAAGAGACCACCCTCCCGAAATAATGAGATCAATTTTACATCGCATTACGGTACGATTAAACATTACTTTTTCCCTCAAAACAATGCTGATTATTTTGCGTCTGGGTTATCCGATACCGGCTAATTTCGAAGCTTGCGGTTGTATTTTCATCTACATTCCATAAATTCGAATTCTGCGGTTATATTTTAGTCGGCTGGACTTTGATATTATCGAATGAATTTGAAAATATATCTCTTGCAGATATTTATGTATATATATATATATATTTATGTATTTATGTATATATATTTATACGCATATATAGTATACAATATACGAAAGCAATCTGACGAAAGTACATATACTTGCGTACTCACGAAGTATTCTAGACAGCACAGATCTATTTGTCAATGCTACATTTGTATGCGTAGTATGTACCAACGATAGCTTCCGGAATATACGCTCCTTGGTCTGTGACCGCGCGTCATAAATCTCAGCTGAGGCTGTTAAAGCGAACGAATTAGGAGGGGCAGTTATTAAACGAAGCGGTGGCGCGAATCGCATCGGGTATATCGCGTCTCTCCACCGATAGAGATACACTTTATCATCGACGATTGGAATAAAAATGAAAATAAAAGCGCCGGTTATGGGACACGATAGTACAGACGCGCACGCGATACGTACGGTGTTGTTCGGAAATCGATTAACCCATATACGCCAGGAAAATATGCCTCACTCATAGATGCCGAATGTTCGTGTGAATCATGCTCTCGTGTCGCAGATCACTTTGTAACGTTGTTACACAAGGGATTGTGCGCTCGCTGGTGCAGCGTAGTAATCGTTGCAGGAAGAGAAGGCGAGAGAGGGAGAGAGAGAGAGAGAGAGAGAGAGAGAGAGAGAGAGAGAGAGAGAGAGAGAATGTGATTGATATTGCGTTGGATGTGTAATGTGCAATAAAGCGGTAAAGAGATCGGATACCCCGCGGCTCTCGATAATAGTTTAAGCTCGCGCCTTTGTCAATTTTGCATTAAGTTGGGTTAATCCGTTCGTTACGCCGCTGTTTCGAGGGGGATCAAAGGGGAACGGGCTTGTAACGAAAATCAAAGCTGCGCGACGTGATGCAAAATTCAATCGGATTATAGGATGGACACATTACCTACAGCGCGCGGAATGCGTAAGATGAAGTTACGCTCATTCATGCGCGCGCGTGCGTAATGCAATTTGCGTTACTCGAGGAAATTCACGTTCTCTCCTCTCTCACGCGTTCTTTTATCTTGATTTGTTACGCTGGATGTCGTGCTTATCTCTCGATGCTACAAAATTCGTTGACTAGTTGGAGTGAGTAGAAGTGATCCTCATATAAGGTATATAAATTTTTTCTTTCTCGAATATATCAACTTGCGTCTATTTAAGACTCCTATACTTGCTCGAGTGTATATATCTTACTTTTGTTCTCTGTTCTTACTATTTTGAGAACACACATTTGGTCATTATAGTTTTTCGGGGTTTTTATAATATTATATATTATTTTTTATATAATGTATTTGATAAGCGCCTGAGAGGGAACTGTGCGTGTTAAATAAATAACGATTCAGTCAATTTAATCTCTCTCTCTCTCTCTCTCTCTCTCTCTCTCTCTCTTTCTCCATACAGCAATTCTCCACCGTGGAAAAAATACATGTAAAGATAAATTTGTAAAATTTTCTCCATCACATGCTCGATGCGAAATCGAAAGACGCATAAGTCACTCATTCGATTAAAAGTAATTGTTCCTGTAGACTAGTGCCAAGTTCAGTATAATCACGTATAAGTATGTGAAATAAACAAGACGTGAGCGTAGCATCATGCGCGATTACGCTTCTTCTAACAATCTCGTTTCAAACGACTTCTCGCAGCTGCCAGGACGCCGCGCCAGCATTGCTCTCGTCACGTTGGCGTATTTACTGTAATCAGACCTTAATTGGAAACCGGCTGCTCCGTGCCTTCGAAGACAAGACGCTTCCTTCCGGTAGAACTCACATCAAGATTACTCAGTATGCGCGAAACTCGCAAATACACGCGAGACGTTTGAGAGGAGCCAATCAATCGGTCTCTCCTACCACGTGGAAGTTTCATTCGCTCGCTTGCCAAAATCCCGAATATCGTGTCACGATTAGCGTACAACTCAAGCGTGTTAAGGAAATCCAATGAACTCGACAATAGGCAAAAGGAATAAATGTAATGGAATGCAGAGATGGAATCGATTGGTACTAAAACAGTATTTTATTCACGAATGCAGAAGAGATGTAAGAAGATGTTAAATACAATAGCTTTATTTCATCATATAATTGGACGTTTTCTTCTTACAATTAGTGAAAAGTACACTGAGGAAAATAATCTCATTGGATTAAATAGTAATTCTGGAAAATGGACGATGCTTAAATTTGCTAGGATTCTAGTTGAAATAACTAAAATTCTGATGGATATAAAAATTTCGATAAAAATTGTATTAAAAAACCAGAATTCTGGTTAGCTCAACTAGAATTCTAATAAATTTTCAAAGAATTCTGATTCGTCCATTTTCAATTAAAAATTTTTTTCAGTGCACTTTCATGCAGTGAATTCTCTTGCTAATTATATGTATAGGTAAAGAAGCGAGTTGTATTAACGCATAAAAATATAATATAATGACATTTATCTCTGACCTATCGATATTTGTCATTGACTACATGTTACGACTTTATAAGGACTGACTTCGATTAATAATTATGATGCGATCATAAAAGGACCACTAAAATGTCGCGATAGATTGCGTCAAAACGACGACTCTCATATTGGGAAAAATGTAATCGTGTCGCTGCCTATGTCACGTATGGCAGTTGTCGCAGTTGCATCGTTACCGCCAATCCTCTCTTGTCATCATTATGATGCTCATATCGCTCGTTAATAGCGTGATCAATGATGCCGTTGACATTATACCTCCGTGTTACTTCTCGATTTGTGTTTCTACTGTCAGGCAGGCATAGAGTCAATTATACAAATGCACAATTAGACGTATAATAATCCATTTCTTTCTAACGCGATACGAACAATAAAATAGAGAAAACATTTAGAATATGTTGAGCTATTCAATATTTTAATAAAAGTTTGTTTAAAACTTAGCTTGTGCGAGCTAAACGCTTTCCTCTATCCACCGTTTTATCGAGCAAGATCAAGAGAAAAAAGAACAGACACTAAAATTCTACTTACCATGGAAAGAATGATTTTGATGAAGTATCTGAAGATTTAGGACGCTTAAACTTATTGCTGAAAACTTAAAAACTTTTTGCAGTATTGTCATCGATGTTTAAACATTCTAAATAATTACTTTGATATAAAGTTCAGTAAAATTATTTTCAAATTTGTATTTAGCTAAATTTTTAGATACTTCAGTCTCAAACCGTTCTTCCAATGTATAGCGGCTACATTGTTTTGTTGTTGTCTATTTGACGTTGTTCGTTCAACGAGCTGTATTAGAAAGATGGAAACGTGCAGCTCGCAAGTTAAGTTTTGAACAGGCTAATTTTAATATATCGGCGATATTGAAAATATATTGCATCTATGATAACATTATAATTCCAAATTCATTGATGTACATTAGTTTGAAGTTTCTAAGCTCAAAACAACTTTTAACTAGCAATTTAGCTACGGGCTGTAACGAGTCGAAGGGCAATATTGTCTGCCCTCAGGAATAAGTGCGCGGCACGTGAATCGCCTTTGTTATTTTGTCAAGCTGTACTGACGTAATATCCGAGAAGGAGAAAAATTCTATAAAACGTAAAATCTCTTCCTGCGATAGATATCGCCGAATTGAAAATATCTACTTATTTTTCTTTCGTTCCCTGAACGCTTCGCGCGGAATCGCATGAAGACGCAACGTAGACGGCAATGTAGATGGTATATTGTCACGAACACCAACGCGAATATGATATTTAAAATCGCGGGACATGACGTGGTCGTCGCCGTTTATTCAGTCCGTTCCTTTTAACGGGCGACGTTCGACACCGTCGCCGCTTGACAGACGCCGACCATTACTTTTGACACGTTTCTATACGTACGCCACCCCGCCGTAACCTTTCGAGGTTTCCACCACATCATTTATGAATGATGCCTCCCCCCCTTTCACGAATCGCGCGAGAAAAGTTTTCGCTTCCACCCCCGCAAAATCGTCGTAGTAAAGTACATTTCAAATCGTATCGCCGTACCACCGATATTTTCGGCATTTATTCGATGGACACTATCGAACGCACCAACAAGCTCGATAAAGGTTTGTCCACTCTTGATATTGATAAATTGCGGTTGCGACCATTTGTCAACTCTTATGGTTATACCTAGCATTACAGGCGCTCAATCTATTGAGCAATATTTTGTATAAAGAATCCCGCTGAATAGTTTTTTCCGACACTGCTGTGTAAAAAATGGTTCCGCATGGCGCACATCCCTCGTGCGGAATTACCGGCAGCAGTTCCGCGTTATTGTTTAAGTATTTATAAAACGCATAAATATAATATATCCATAAATAGCGCGACTACGGGCCTATTATATATTTGGAGCTATTATTTTGAATCTATAAACTCAAACAAGTCCAGTTCGCTCTATTGTCGAGAATCGATAAACGTGAAACAGTGCATCTCAATGGAAGATGCAAGAATAAATCTTCAATGAATAATGTTCATTCATGCGAAAAGCGAACTATTGAAAGGAATTTAATAACACCATCATTGAAACGCGAGCAAGGAAAAGACGTAACCTCGCAAATGAGGAAATGAAGATAATAAACGTGCGAAAACTATTTTCTAATGCGAGCGTTCTCGTCGGATTCGAAGTGGAAATTTTACGAGCCCTTAAAATAAGCGACGCTCACTTCGACCTTCTACTTCTTTCACTTTGCGTCTTCACGAAATAATGATATCTCCGTAGCGGTATATTCGGGATAATCCTGCAGCAGCTATGTATATCGCCTTCTGTACTGCACGTGAAACCTTATTAGCGCTAATTGGTAATCGCGTTGCGAGAATAATCATTTTTATCGCGTGTACATGAACAGAGAAAACACAATTAGAGAGGAATTTAATCATCCACGCGTCATACCTATCCGTTTTTAAAGCGGCAGGTTCGGAGAAATCTCTTCGTAATTCATTTCGCGAAGCGCCTGGCGCGCAATCGATGAATACCCTTATTCCTGCGTGAATACTCGATACGATTCGAGTTTTTCAATAATGAAGAAGCATCTTTTATATATTATTTTCAACTGCTTATACCGATGTTTTCATTTAGCATTCTTCCATTAGCTCTTTCACGACGTTTTCATCCTCTGCAAGCGCTGTTTGCTGTGACACGTTTCTCGACACGAAGTTTTCTATTGTTAATTTATTTTCCAACGCGATTTTACTTTGTCTAGACAGTCTTGATAAACCTTAATCCAATTACTTATCTTACCCGATTTCACTACTTATTTATGATTCTTTTTTATTTAAATTCTTTTTGAACTTGTAGTTCTCTACAAACATTTTATGGATGATACTTAAACAAATCTTGGAATCATATGTACATTAGATTTTCTCAAATATATTTTCTGTATCCTAGATTTAGACATTTCATTAATTATTATTTTTACAATTTTCTACATCTTTTATTGAAGTGAAGGTCCCATTCGATCAGAGTAGTCAATGGCCTAATTTACATCGTGCATTTGACACGGGTACCATAACTAGTAACTTTTTATTGAATTATCTTACTTTTATTGAATTATCTCTTCGGTAATACGCGTGTAAACATATACACGGGGGATAAACCGCTGAGAAGATTGCGGTACAGACATGGAGCATTACTAAGCATTACTTAAGAGAATAGTATAATAAGTGGTATGAGATTATGCGTCTCTAAGGCATTAATGAGTATTACCGGGTCATTGATAAGCATTATTAGAGTATTAATGAGCGTTATTAGGGCATTCATGAACATAAAAATTGGGCATTATTGGACATTAGTAGGCACTGGTGTACACAATTTTGGTCAGTGTTTTATTTTTTCCCTCACCCAGAGAAAGGATGATGATTTTCGATTCAAAGAAATGTTTTTTTTGCTAAAGAAAAAATGTCTTTGGTTTAAACTTTTGTTTTAAATCAAATAAAAAAAAATTTATTTGATTTTAAAAAGTGATGTTTAAATCGAAGAAATAACGTTCAAATCAAAATTGTTTTCTTAACCGCATAGCAAAGAAACACATTTTCTTGAATCGAAAAAACCTTTCTCTGCGTGCTCGCATATACATGACATGTATATATTTAATTAATCATTTCGATGTATATTGTACTAATTTAGTATATCATTCTTTAAATACACTACTCGAATTAAGGTAATTTAATAGAAAGTTACTAATTAATACGTGTACTCGGTATAAAAAGAATCATCCTGTTTCTCGTTAGCTGCTTCCAACACACAAACCTTCCGCTTAGTCTATAAACTTGCCTGTATCGTCACTGAATAAACTCCGGTCACAAGATAATAGTATTCTACCCCTTTCAATAATTACGGTGCGTCTCGTTTGTAACAGCACGTCGTAATAACCCGTTTTCCTGGGAACCCGACAGACTCTCTAGCGCGGGTTGCGCGACGATAATCCACGCTGAAAAGCCGACACTGCTGCGGCACTCGAGTTAATAGAAAACCGCACAACTCTCTGCGGTTGTCGCCACGTATGTACGTACGTACGAAAACGAGCGAGTTCCGATACGAGGCCCACCGATGTCACGCGTGCCAGAGGAGAAAGCAAACACGGATGTTCATCATCGAGCGGGGAAATAATAAGCGCGAGCAATTTCTTTCTCGTTCAGATATGCGCGACAATTAAACGCCAACGTCGTTTCGAGTCCCTCGTGAGGCGGCATTTCATCGTTTCGCGAAATGAGAATAATAACTCGGGACCGTAATAAAAAGCGATGAATGAATTTCGTATGTCGCATATAGCGGACGAATAATTCGCGTGGCAGTGCGACGCGGTTATTACGTTTATATGACAGTCACGGGAAATGTAACATTTCGTGTGGACGGCTGGATAAAAATATTGTAGGCTGAGACAAATTAATGGAATTAACGTCTAATTAAGCGATTGAAATCATAATGATTTAACAGCTGAAAGATTCGCAAATTTTATAAAGGCGAACTTCATTAACTACGCAGCACAAATTACATGATGCGAATCGTAAACGAGACAGTGTTTTCATAGCATACAGACGCATCTAATTGGCAAAAGAACATGTAATTAATAGCAACGAGTTCGTTTCTGGAGAGTTACGCGCTGCTTTAAATTCAAGCAATTGCGAATCCGCGCGCAGAATTTTCGAGCTTGAAGTTGAAACGGGGCTAACAATGGCTTTCATTAAAGCGCCCAAGTTGCGACTTCGTTGTTGGATGGAACTCTCGTACCACCGTTGGCCGTTAATAAAATAACGTCGGATCACTATTCATTCGCCACGGGGATGAAGTAAAAAAATTAACCGCTGATCCAAATTCATTCACGTATATCATGCGCGGGGCTAGAGTTTACAAAGTTCGAGCGAGAACAAGGAAATACGGCCGACCGTGGGCTTACGCAACTTTTGCACCTATACAAACTTTATTAGCTCGAAAATCGATACAGCAAGAAAGGCAAGTTTGCGAGTGCCATCCGGTGGTGTGATCCCAGGACGACAATCTGTCTCGCAGGAAGACGCCAGTGATTCACGAATACGTCGTCGATGGCGCCGGTCGCTATTCTATCCCACGTAGATCTCGTTCTCCATAGGTGAATCCATTCCCGAAACTTGAAATAAATATGATGCCATCGATCTCTATTTCAGTATAGCTCCATATATTTACGCAACGTCTTGCACGTAATTGTTTGAAACACGGTGTGCAAAGAGAGCAAAGAGTAACAGTGTAACATCGAGAAATAGAATAATATAAACAGATTTTGCGTGTAACTATATATTATATGTAATAATTTCATTTTATAAATTTATATATATGTATATATATATA
>NW_017304438.1:2889298-2897537 GCF_001594115.1 Trachymyrmex septentrionalis | reverse complement strand
TATATATATATATATATATGTATAATTATCAATCTCGAAAGATTTATAAAAGGAGTTATCGGTAGTTGAGCCGCGCTTCACCGAATATGTCTATTGAACTCGTAACTCGTAATTAATATTCGACTTTGTCTCTTAAATTCGTAATAATCATAATAAACTCGTAAGTCGTAACCGAACTCAACCGTAACGAACTCAATCGACTCCGAATATTACCGAGTTCGAAAAACGATCGACGCGATCTGATCTCGCGAAGAGCGGCCGCCGTCACATCGTGACATCTCGAAATCGACTTGCAATTTAACGCGGAAATGCTACCCTACACATAATGCAAATATTGAACGGCAGTTAGAAATATAAAAATTCGTATTATGCACCATCCAAAATGACTTGTCTCTAATATCCTAATATTGAAAATGATCTGATAAAGATCGAAATATCCGTTTCATTGTTTATTAATCACTATTTATCAATCATCATATAAATTTTAGCAATAAATATCTAATAGCTTGGCTCGCGTAGCCCATCATTATTTCAATTATATGTGTTATTATGATGTATATAAATTTTGTAAATTGAAAGGAATACCTCAACAAATATTACAATTTCTATGGCATCGCAATTGTTAAGCATATAATAAATTATAAATTATATCGAGCGAACTAGATGTTATTTTCGTTTAAGCTCACCCATTTGTCACAGCACAACCAGGGAAACTAAATAGGTTGTGAGTGAAGAAAAGAATACGTCATTCCCGTGATAAATTTCCTCTGCAACTTTGACGCGTGTCCTCAGACTATCTGGTCGCGTTAGCCGGGGCATCATGTGGCCTCGTACTTGAAAAGCGGTATTTTTCAAAAGATGAATACAAAATCATTCCGGTTGCCAGAAGCGACCAACGCATTTAGATAGCTCACCTAGCATCCTAGTTCAGCGGCGCCTCGACAGCTGGGCGTCGTGTCGACCTGGCCTTCCGACGGCGTCGGCCGTCATTTATTATTCGATATGAAAAGGCGAGCCGTTGAGACGCATTGAAATTTTTCGCGAGTCATTAGGAAGAGAAAAGAAACGGTGGATTTCGATCCCCCGAGAGACGCGAAGGACGCGTCGCGCATCTGAATATCGCAATTTCTACCTCAAGGTCTGTCACTGTTATAAAGAGAGTCGTTCCCTATCGGTTATCCGTCGATTCGAAAACATGAGAAATGCATTAAAAGTTAAATGGCAATCAACGATCACGACAGTTCCGATTTTTCACCATCTTATACAGAAATTTCTAAAGTAATGAATAAACTCACCATACGCCGAAAATATCGGTTTCTCCTCGTGGCTCAGATCTGCAATAAAATAATAATGGTTAGAACACTGTAAAAGTATACATATAAAGAATTTTAACATCCCCTAATCAGAGACTGGCCATAAAAAGATCACTTTTGATTGATCGATGGTCCAACATTTTCTGATAATTTGCAATAGTTGCAGGAGCAAGATATATACATGCATCTTTTTCTCTCTCTCTTTCGCAGAATTTTGCAGAACATGGACGACACACTTTTATGGTAAGTCTCTGAATAAAGAAATTTATTTTAGAAATCTTTAAATTAATGTTCTAGTAATCGTTCATTAAATTTCTATGGAATTGTGTAAAAGTAACGAAACTAGCCGTGGGAAACGACATATCTATTGAAGCTGGCCTTGAGAATAAAGGTGATAATATCTCGTCCATTTTCTCTCATCAAAATCAATAGGCAGAGGCGAGATGAAACCCAGGCAGAAAGGGAGGAAAAGCGATCGTCACCGACGCAACCACCTGCCGGCCTTTCCGCCAGTCTTCAGGATTTCAGCCCAGTAATTGCTGCGGCAATTACCGCGAATTACGGCGATAATTACCGTCATTATGCGGTGCAGTAATTTTGGTAATTACTACAGTAAATCGCCAACTATCCGATTGCAACCAGTCGCTCCTCATCTTAGCGGTCAGTACCGGATAACTTTTAAGTTATCCCATCTATGACCAGCTACGTTAGTCACAAGTCAAATCAAATTTCCATTCGTAATACTAGAAAATTCAGAGGGAAGTGCGTTCGAGACGTAGCACAGCGGTCAATCGCAAGGCTAAATTGCAAAATGATATAATTCGGAACGTACCGTGCTTAAATATACACTTTAAAAGTCGACCCCCGAGATATTATCCCTCGAGATTAAGAGCAACGGTAAGCTATGTCGCAAAATAAAAAGAGCGTTAATTAAGCGATGAATGAGCTGGCGTGTTTTTCTTTTGCACATTATTCGCGTGAAGAGTCAGAATTTTACAGAAATAAGTGGCACACGCCGGTTCAAAATTAATTCACGGAAATGAGATCTTTCGGAGTTATTAACCGCCCTCTGTATTTTCACAATCAGCGAGAATTCGGTTTAACAATGAAACGGCGCTACTCATTTCGGCTTGATAATGAAATGAAAATAGGTAGAAGCGCAAGGGAGTATAAAAGTTCTAAAATATTACCTCGTAAAAAAGTTTGCGACGATTTAATTTACCACGTTTGCTTCTTCTTCTATTTCTAAGACAAAATTATTAACGTTATGTGTGAATGGTAATAATAATAGATATTTATATCAGGGCAGAGAAGTTTAATAACAAAAATTTAAAGCAAGAGCAGAGAATTAAAAAAAATTACTCGCAATTACGTGCAATGCTTTTCGAAGAGAAAGTTACATACATTTCGATTTATTGCCAGAAGTTGTAAAGAACAAATATCGCTAACGACGATCAAGTGTGAACTATGATTTCTTTCTACAATATATACAATATATGCGATCGAAACGATCGTTCTGTCTACTCGTTCCCGTAGCTCTATTTCGATATTCGAGACACGAAGTTATTTAATGTGCTGCGAGAACGACGGCTGCTGGTGTAAGAGGTATTACGGCAGTTGCAACAGTAACGACACAAACCATATACCACGGCTATTCGAGCCAACTTTGCTCTTTGTCGGTATGAATCACCTTTCATCCGTTTCGAGAACGATATTTCCCATTTCCCGATGCTTGGCATCATTCGAAAAACGCGAAATGTATTAATCAATAAAGCACGATAAAAATTTCATCAATTCCAATTTCAGCAAATCTTGTTAGTAATATTTTTTAAATAACGCGTATCAAGTCGCGATTAAAAGCATTCTAAGCGTAGTACGGTAATATTTTTATCGTTGCCGCTGATCGGAACGTCATTGTCGAATTTGGTGGCTAAAACGATCGTTTAGCCGGAATGTTTGCCCGAACACAACCGAGCGATGCAACCGAGCGATACAGCCAGTGCATTTGAAATGATTACCGGTACAGTGCATCGCCGCCATTGAATGGCATGAATTGTTAGCAGCTATTTGCAAATTTATGAACCACTCAGCCAGTGACAATTCGCGCACAGACAGCGTTCGTCCCACGCCTTCGTGTCCTTCCGCGACCAAGATAAATATTCAAAAAACTTTGTATCAGCGACATAGGAATAGTAAAATAGACAATACAATGTCTATGATATCTCAATATTTTAATCGCAATGATATTGCATATAAATAAAACGAATCGTTCGTTTATATGAATATGTTTCTAGCCTGAGGATTCGAGCCTCTGGTCTCGAAAAAACTCCGCATTAATTATATGGAAAATTTCGGTAAATTTCGATGAAATGAGTTAGTTTAACACATTTTTATGATGTCACGTGAACAAAAGGTGTCCAATAATGGATAATTTTTGAGCTATAGAGTATCAAATGCTCTATAAATACAAATTTTATATTACCTTTGTTATACCATATTTCAAGAATTATTCATTATGGAGCCTTGTATTTTGATACTTTTTGTACACTGCATTGTTAGATATTAAAGAAATAATGACAACTCTCTTGAGTTAAACACCATTTTGTTTTATCTTCCATCTTAGTTCAAAATGTAAATCAATCCTTTCATTCCTTTTTTTACTTAGTTTCCAAACAAACAATGTCATGACGTATGCACTTAATAAACAAAAAAATAAATTTGAGTCAAATTTAATATACAATAGTTTCTTGCTAAATTGATTAACTTCACTGTTATAGTTAAATTAACGACACACATCGTCATTACAGTTATTAGGAACAGTTATTAGGTAAGCTATAGAAATGATTAAAGATCAAACAGGGTACGATTTGACATTATAAATTTAACAGTGTACATTATATATTTACAAACTACATTATGTGTGAAAGCTAAATTATTTCACGAGACCCAACATGATTCCATATGAAGGCGGAGTCCTCTACATCTTTGATCTTCGAGTGATAATTAAAAATAATTTGAAAGATCACGCCGGGCTTCGTAAGAAATATTCAAATTATGAGTACGTCAAAATTGATCGCGTTGTGTTCTGAAAAGTTAATCGCGAGATATTTTTTATACCTGGCACGTCTCGTTCATTCTCTCATCGTTTTCCTTACTTAAGGGAAGAGAAGAGCCGTATCTAACGACTCGCATGAGCGGACTGGCAAAAGGCTGCTCGTGGAAATACCGAAAGTTATGAAAGTTTTATGACAGGCCATGAGAGAACGTCGGAAGATGCGGAGAATGGGGAAAGGTGAGGGTGAAGGAGGAGAGGAAGTTTCACGCTAGGTGGATGGCGATGGGGTCCACAAACATTTACGACGAGCCAATTTTTTCGTTTGATTATTCAACGCGCGCGGATGCACCCAGGCTCTCTCTCTCTCGACGATTGCATCTGACGGTCGATCGTGGTCTGAAATTTTGGAAACGGAAAAAAAGCGGAACGGAAATCCGAAAAGCCTGGTGACCGCAGCCTGAAAAATATAACGCTACTCTCGAAAACGGCAATCTTTATCGCTGCGAGGGGAATCGACGTTTCGACCGCTGGTTACGTAAATTCCTCGAGACCACGATTTGTTATCACGTTTTGTGAAATGGATCGTCGAGAGGGCTGTCACGAGGGAGGCGAGAGAGGGCAAGTCGTTCGAGAGTAAGCCGAGCGCGGGCGATAAATCAGGACTCGCACGATAATGAAATTCAATGCTTCGGTCCTGGGTGCGTCAGTCGAGTTTTATCAAAAGCACCTATTTATCTTTCTTATAAAAACAGTTTGGGAACAGTTCGCTCATAAACGGCATCGGACGGAGAGAGTGAGTTCTCGTCCTCGAATCGCTCTGGCTGTCGCCACTCCGTGAAGCGAAACTGGGACTCTGAGATTGATGGTTTTTCTTTCACCCTTGGAATTTTCCAAAAATAGTACCGACATTCATAAATTTCACAAACGTTCTCAGGTGAAGACATCCCGATGTCGCACAAGTTCTCTTAATTATAATTTCGAGATAAATTGATTCTTCTTCGATGATTATCTTGATAATCGTTGAAGGAAAATCAATTTTCTCAACTTCTATTGGATATCATTAGTAATTGTATGTATTACTAATTGTTGAATAGAATTAAAAATGTATAGTTGGAATTCTAATTTTTTGTATATCATAATGTACTTTTTTACTATTTTTTGAATTATACGAAAAGAGTAGAAATTTCAGAAATCAAACTGAAAGTTGCGGAATAAATGAATTTAAGTAAAACAAGAGAAGTTGAAGAAATGAAAATAAAAAACTCTTGAGTGTAATCATGTCGAGTGATAAAGAGAAGCGGTAAAGTTCAAATGTAGTAAGAACGATTGCACAACTTGGGTTCTACTCATCAAGTTTCCTTGCTCTCGTCGTGTTCTGTCTCTCTCTCTCTCTCTCTCTCTCTCTCTCTCTCTCTCTCTCTCTCTCTCTCTCGTCCATAATTCCTTATCGGCTTCTTTTCCGAAATCACTATTATCCTCCATTTTCGCTGGAATGCGACATGGTTAATGAAATTGAGACGTCCAGAAAGCGAAGAGAAACAGGATACGGGCAACGTATCACGGAACCGAACGGCAACGAGCGATCGCCGATAAGTCCTCTACAGCTCGGTAGAAACTGCGCAAGTCGCATCGTTTCAGTTTGTATTTGTCAGGCCGAAAATACAGTCGTGTGATCGCACCGTATAATCACGAGCAGCGTCCATTCCGAAAGATAAATGAGACACGAGCAGCTAAAGGACGGAGCTAAAAACAGACGTGTTATAAATAGATTTCGAATGTGGAGCTCTAAAATTGATCTCTCTATCGTGTCTTCGTTCTCGTTTGCGCGTTACAAATTTCAACGGGGCAATTTCCGTCGAGGCACACGCAAAGAGTTACGAGCAACCGATTTGGTTAGCCGGATTCACAATCCTCCGTGGGTTGGTCTTCAAAAGGGTCGCAAGTGTACAAATTAGCGGTGACGGACCGGTCATTCAGACGTCTATCGGAATGCCGGTGTATTCCGAGTTTCCAGTGTACATACACCAGATACAACATTCAGCGATGACATCCTCTTATTGCGAGCCGATGCAACTCTCCGGAACGGGATTCGGTACTACGTATGCATCGTATTTAATCCACGTTTTACGCCTCGACGATCCGCAGCGTGATTCAATTACGTCGCCGGGGGTGGAAGTTAGGGGGAAGGTTCTGTCGGGGTCGCTGCCGAGTCTTGTACACACTGAGGATGATGACACCACCCCCTTGTTTAGCATCCCCGTACCTCCATACCACCACGGACTTCGCGACAAGAGAATGTTTCCGCGTGCGTTTGCGAGTAAATTAAGGTTCGTTTACACTACGTCGTCACCTTAACGATTATAAATTGCAACGATGGTAGTCGCGAATCATTATATTGGAACGCTAGAATTTTTATCAATCGAGCAACTGTTATTATTATTTTTTTTTTTTAATCACAAACGTATCGATTTGACTGTTAATTCACAAACGTGAAAATTTTTTATATAATTTATTAGCCTCCTCGGTATACCCGTTTCTTTTTCCATTGCTTATAACTGTTTTATTTATTAGAGATTTTATATTAAAGATATATACATTTGTCTGGTATCATTATGTTCCTTAATATCTGCACTCTAAAAAATATCGGTGTGAATTTAACACCCATGCGATGTCTATATAATTCTCACTGTGTTTGGTGTCAATATTAATTAATTTGGTATTAATATTAACACCAATGTGATGTGGATTTAAAACACATGATGTTAAATCTACATCGTACTGGTGTTAATATTAACACCAACATAGTGAGAATTATATAGACATGGCTATTTTTTACAGCGTAGAGTTTCAATTGAAAAACATTTTTTTACAATACATTCACTTTTATGAAAGTTCTAAACAATTAAATTGAATGGATATGCCATATACTAAAAAAAGCACACCCATCCAATTTGATTGCTAACTTTTTAAGGGTTAAAGTGCAAAGTAAAAGGCTGTAACAACAAATAACACTTGCTAAAGTAGCTTTCAGTTCGTGCAGTTCTCTTTTTCTCTGCGAAATAAAATTTTACGATGCTTATCACATTTTTATGATTCGAATTAATTTCAACGTGGTCGCATATTATATGCATACGTCACACACATTTTCTCGCGGAGGATTTCCGCAAAAACAGAGTAAACTTTGCCTCTCGAGGGACAGAGACGCAGTATATGATGCAGTAAGAGACTTACGTAAAAGTATACTGTGAAGCACGCAATTTGGTGCACGCTAGTGGATCACGGCGAGGCGGAAAGAAGGTAGCAGTCGCCGACTCCCGAACGCACGTAGCATCCCCGTGAAAATTTGACAACGCGGTGGCGGAAATTAATTTCCGCAAAGGCGGGTGTTAATGCTGGCTGTACTGGGAGTATTATCGCCAGGATCCGCCGTGATCCGACTTAGGGCGAGACGTGTGCTACGGGCCTTGCCTTTACACGTACGACCGTACGTAATTGTTTAGAAAGATGCGACAGCACGCGTCGCGAAAATTGAACAACTGCGAGGTCTAATGTGGCCATTATTCAACCCTCGTACAGCGAAGACGCATAAACATGGAGGCACGTAAAGGACTTCCACGAGCAGGAAAACCAGTAACGTGAACTTATAGTTTTGCAAATGCAAAAACGCGATTTTCATGAATAAAGTTTGCGCCGAGGGAGACTGGAGAAAATTGTTATATTATTAAATTATTCATAACAATTTATACCGTTTTAATATGCGCATATATTTAGTAGCCGTTTAACATTTTAATTATTCGTGATATACACAAATTATTTATTAATCGTATTAATAAATATAAGATTGGAATAATATCGTAAACTTTATATATAT
>NW_017304438.1:2887149-2888008 GCF_001594115.1 Trachymyrmex septentrionalis | reverse complement strand
ATATATATACAAAAAAGAAAGATTTAATGAATTAAGGGGATCCTATATATAAGCCAACAGGAATTACTGACAATTGCAGATTCTCCAAATTGGCTTTATAGATCACCAAATCCTTTCGCACAATAAAGGTACGCACAAAAAAACAGCCACACTAAATTTGACAAGAAAATCGGGGAAAAAAATAAAAATTCACTTTATTTCAGCTCTTACAGCTGTCACCTCAGGTTATAATTTCTTTAGTGCAAAAATTTTATAGGTCGTACCAAATGATACCTTTCCCGGACGCGGTCTAACATACACAAACAATCTTGAGCTTGCGAAATTGTGATCAAAGGCCTAACAAAAAAGACTTTTCCAAAATAAAAATCGTCTTTTTTGTAACAATTACTTTTTTCCTCTTTTACAGATTCGGAAATACTTTTTCAGAATTAAAGTATACACATTAATACGTGTCTGTGAGGAAGAATTTATTCCGAGAACGATAAAAAATGTGAAAATTGAAATCTTAAGAAAAATTTTTTGTTGTCCTCGGCATAAATTGCACCTCACAGATACGTATTAATGCGTATACTTTAATCCTGGAAAAGGATTTTCAAATCTGTAAAAGAAGAAAAAAAATTGTTATACAAAAATTACGATTTAGCCGGTGACAGATGGCTTTAGGATCCCTTTAAAGCTTTAGAGAATAAAAAACTAAGTATTTAAAAATATGCAGCAGCCGAAATTCTGTCTAAAAATAATCTTAGAGCATCGAGGTTAGCATATTTTTCATTTTTTTATCTTTTTGGCATAAAAAACGCGGAAGTTTTATTATTTTTATGTACTTATTGAAGTTTTTTCTGATGTATATATTCGTGAC
>NW_017304438.1:2879813-2887049 GCF_001594115.1 Trachymyrmex septentrionalis | reverse complement strand
TTAGCATATTTTTCATTTTTTTATCTTTTTGGCATAAAAAACGCGGAAATTTTATTATTTTTATGTACTTATTGAAGTTTTTTCTGATGCATATATTCGTGATTTTTTGGTTCTGTTCCGCAAAGCGCCTATAAAGAGTTGATAATAATACTTGTAAAGCAACAGTCATATATATAATTATTTAATTCATCATTTTAATGACATGTTTATGGCATAAAAATGTTTAACGCAAAATTTTGGCAAAATATATCTGGTAAATGGCATTCTTTTATTTTTGGCACGCTACATTTCTACCATGTGCGCATAAATTCAATACGATTTATTATGTGATATACATACATTAGATTTAAAAAGATCTGTTTGGAGCTGTTGCAACGATTGCGTATATCAAAATTGATATTAATCGATAGTACATGAATACGTGAAAGGTTTTCCATCGATTACCCTGTCTCGTGGCACTTTAACTTTGGAACATTTCCGCATCGCGCGATTTAAAAACGCGAGATAAACGAGCAACCGCTTTACTTCGCTCGCGCGTGCACGAGTATACGGATAATTTTAACTTTTGCTGTCCAATATCACGGGGGCGGAAAATCCGAGTTGGCGGCGGCACAACGGCCGTTCCCGCGACCCGCTGGAAAATATAAAAATGTCCATCTATTCCTCCCCCTTTCTCCCTTCGGCCGTTGTGAGAGACGAAGACTGCCGGCAAAGGCAGGTCGAGGATAGAGAATACCCAGTGGGATAGAAAAGTCACGAAGGTGAATTCCTTCGTGCCTCGAAACGCATGGAGGAAGGGTAGCGGAGCGGTATGGAATTACGAAGTTTAAGATAAAATGGATTCGCGGAATCTGAAATAGAAAATTCCCTAGCTAATACCACGGCAGGATTCTCATTCCCCTCGCATAACCTTCGTCATCCGGGAACGCCGCTTTCTTCGTATTCCTGTCGTGGTGACCGTCCATCCCTCCTTAAGCAGCGGTGGGAATAAGAGAAGATAACTGAACGTGAATGAAATCGGTCGCGTGCCTTTCAATCATTCACCATCGGTACTTTGAGTTTCACGATAACGAAAAGTGGAAACCGCAATTGCCTCCACACCACATGGTTTTTCAATCTTGCTCATTATTCCGTAGTAATAGCCAACATCTTAACCTTCGACAATAACGGGTTATTTGGTCGAATCGAAATCTTTTAGATTATGCAATCTGTACGATTGGTATTATAAGGTTCTAAATTGAAGATAAAAAACTTGAATCTTTCTCTATCAATCGCTGTATGCACTGAGAGAAATGTTTTGTACGAATAACCGTAGTTTGGTTGATATTACAAAAACTTTCTTTTAATTAAAAAATGGTGTTGTTCTAATCAAATTTCTGTATTTCAAACAAGACGCTTTAATTTTGATATAGTTTACATAGCTGTAGTTGGGGGTTAATAGCTAAAAAGATATGATTTGATAGTGATAAAAATATCCGATGAATGAAAATATATCTCAAAATATATCTCGTAGACTGTCAAGTTTAGTTGTTTTACTCGCAAGTATTCAAGATTTTCCGATAAAACTCACTATGTTACGAGATGTCATCGTTATAAGAGACTAATATTAAGAGATACTGGTCGATTATTGGCTCGTGTTTATTGCAATTATGGATTGAGAGCTAAAAAAAGCCGCGCGTTGGCGGCATTGCGCTATTTGTAGATCAGCATGTATCTAAGCGTAGTAAAAAGACGATGAAACAGTAAGTGAGATAATTGGAAGGAAGTAATTGTGAAATGAGAACAAGTGCACATTTGTAACAGTAACTACTCGTTTTACTGCGCATCCATGGAAAGACAAACGACGCTTGTGACCGTTATCACTGGCCTGATAACGTTACTTACTACTTTCCGTACAGATTGAAAAGAAAAATAGAAGCAACCAATACCAAATGAAATCGAGCGTCTCTGATTTCCTATTTTCCTACCCTACTTCCAACCAGGTCGTCTTTCTAAGCTAAGAAACTGCGTTTACTTCCTTTTTTTTTTTGTGAAAAAACGAATGAACTTTTCTTTAAATAAAAGAGAGATATCGCGAAATATATAAGATTAGTTTTTTTATTACAAGAATTTACATTTAATCTTTTGTATCGTTTCACTCGATCATAATTTCACTAATACATCATTGTGTACTCTTACGATATTATTTTATAATCGAAAAGTTGTGCAGTTTCATAATGCTACTTTTAGGTGCGAATAAAATATTCTCAATCTTCTGCGTGAGCAATTTAGGCATCGATGTAAAAGTTTTCTGCATCGCGTGAGATCCCATCCTATTAATATTAATTATTAAGCCACCAATATCCAGCGGTATGCCGTTTTATCGACCTCCAGCCATTACTGCAAGCGCTGCAAGACTCACACGCCGTCTGATAAGGGTATTATCGATCGTCACTTCCAGAGCTAAACTTGCATTTGAGAAACGATCGCAGACAGAGAAGGTGAGAAAAGGTTACAAGCAATGCGTATATACGAGAAAATAAAAGGAATACGCAGAAACAGAAGCATGTTATCTGCGCTTTAAAATCTTTCGATTTGAATCAGCTAATTCTAAAGAGTGACAAAGGCCGGTATTTATAGTTGATTCTTATATCTGAGACTGTCTTAAGGGGATCCTAGATTCTTATATTTGAGACTGTCTTAAGGGGATCCTAAAGTGAAACTCAAACTCTGATGAGATCGTTATTTTACTGATAAAATGCGACACATTGACATATTTTTATATATTACATCAATATCGCACTCACACAAACGTACAAATTTTCTAACTAACTAATCTTCCGTATTAAGTATCTAAACCTAATTCTAAGTTCGCAAACATTGATTGTTCATGTAATCTCTAATTCAAATTAAGATTGTTTTATACGTACGAAATATAAAACTCGTATATAAAGCAAACATTATTACAAATGGACGTTAAAAGTCGGTAACAAAACTGTAATTTTCCAACTTTTTTTCGTTTTTGGCATGAAGTCGACCGATTTGAATTATACTATTGTTTATACTTTAATTATGGAAAAGGATTTTTTAATCTGTAAAGGCAATTAGAAAAATACTTGTTTGGAAAAATTGATAAAACAGATTCACTTTAGGGTCCCCTTAAGTACAGTCTTAAGATAACATAAATCATTCAGAGGGTTGTATTAGCATCTTAAGACGTTGCTTAAGATGGTCTTAAAATAAGAAGAGAACGGCGGTAAGAATGACCGCTCAAAGAATGACAATTGAACAAGAGTGTTGAAAAAGAGTGGTTTTTTCAATTGTCAAATTTCAAGAGTGTGATTTCACTCTTTAGAATTAGATTCCGATTCAAAGATTTTAGAGAGTGACTATAATATATTATATTTGTATAAATTAATGGCATACTTTTGATGGCCTTGTGCACATTCGTGGTTAACGCCAAAGTTCGGAGAACAGCGCGGACGGTTCGAAGGTCTGGTGAATTATACCATATCCATTTTAGCCGCTAACACGCACCCGCCCTTTCCGGTCCGGATGTGCACACACCCCTTATAAGCGCCACGCTCGAGGTGCTCTCCACTAATCGGATTTTTGCACTCCTCGCCACAGGAAAACTAAAGCCACTGGCGGGATCGCCTTTTCGCAGATAACGCAGCAACGTTCGCAAAAGTAAGCCCGCTAAAAGTGCAAACGCGTAAAACGTAGCAAAAATATATGTATACTGTACGAGATGTTCAAATTCACTCGGTCACCATGCGCTGTTCGGAACAATCGATTTTTTTATGCTACCCAGACAATATCTATGACTACGAAGGATTCAAAGAGTCAAACTGAGAATAGATTGCGTTCATTTTTCACGTTCATTAACCTTCATAGAGCGGGGGTCTATTTTTGAAATTCCACAGCTTTTCCTTGAGTACAATTCATTATAATTTTATTGTATTTCTTATCTTAAAATATGACACTGTTTCAGTGTCACTATAGTGACTTTCCTATTCTTTTAAACATTAATATGATGTTATGACATTTGATGTTTGTATTTCTTTCCATTACTTCAGGCTTCTAAATTTTCGTAGATTAATGTAATACGATAGATTATATATTTTTATTTTTATCGAAGTAATTGTTAATTTATATAATTATATTCTACACGTCTCTAATGTTTTCTTGTTATTACTGGAATATTATTAATAAAAGCAAACGATAGTTCTCAAATTAGTTACCTCTAACATCAATTCAATGACAATTCACCACCTAACTCAATCGGTCTAATTTTCAGGCGAGTCACTCGTTACGTTCTTGTCGAGTTCTTCGTTTTCTCTCTTTTCTACTCCTACTCGAGCCGTCGATGTCTAATTTAATCGCGGCAATTAAAGCTTCCGACGAAGAGAGTACCGTAACGATTCACAGGAAATTGAGAAATTAATATTTCTAAGGTGCGCGGAGGTTACGAGGAGTGTGGTGGCGGAAAAGAGGTCGTAGGAGAATAATTAACAGCCGCTCTATAAAATCCAATCGAAGCTCCGGAAAGTGGAGAAATGGCGGCGAAGAACGAGAAGGGTTATATCAACGACTAGTCCAATGAATGAAGAAGAGACCTAGAGATACGTCCGGAAGTACATTAATGAATTCATTTGCTAGCTTTCTCTCTTCTCAGGAACAAGAATCCTTTGAAGCAAATGATAAAACACTGGTTTCGGAGGAAGGATGATACTCAAGAAACGCTAAGTGAAACAGTATACACTCAAATGTGTTTTAAATCCACATAGTGTTCTATTTATTGAAAAAGTTTAAAATAAAACATCTTTAAGTATTTACAAAATGGAGATAAGAATGAAACATTTTAATATCTTAAAACTCTTATTGTATAATTTATAATTCTCTATCTACATGATTTAAACACTTTTTTTTGAATGTACAAGATATTATATAATATAAACTTCTGAAATTTTGGAAAAAATATTCGAGTATTCTATAAAAAATACCTATCCAAAAGTTAACGCCGCCAAATATAAATATTATATTATATAATATTATATTGTATAATATTAATTATATTATTTTATATGATATTATATAATTCTCATATATAATAAATTAACAATACATTGTTTAGACAGGGCAATTAGGAGTCAGCGCCGAAATTTTAGTTGCGCTATGTGTCGCAATATTAATCTAATATAACTAGAACTATCATACTCTAATAATCTATGTCATATTTCAATAAAACCTGTTTATAGAATTCTTATATTTTCCTATATAAAAATATCTAGAAGACGAATTCATTGGAATTACGTACCGTGAACTATCGACATTTTTGCGGTGTAACGACTACCAGTTCTTCCTATCTTTCATTTCCATGTCTCTTTCAAGTGAGCAAGCAAAAGTGTCATCAAAAGGAACTAGCGAGGAAGAAAAGGGATGCTCTGTCGTCACTCGCTCGTGTTCTTCTCTCGATTTTTGAGAATTAACCTTCGGCAAGTGTCGACCAATTTATTTTTTCGTTCATACTAAAGTCAACAAACATTCTACCCTTTTGTTTGCTGCCGACACCTTTCTTTCTCAGTTTGTTCAATCTTTGTATTTTTTTTTTATATATACTATATAAATTTTTCATCCTCTTTTCATATGGCATCCCGATTCTGCCCCGCCCCATCTCATTTTCCGTGAATAACTCCGGCAATAATTATCGACCCAACAATTGCCGTGAACGTTTTTATGAATCGCTCTATTAAGTTCTTACTACTCTAAGCGGGGCAATAAATAGACTTGTCAGGCGAAAGACTAAAGAATGGCATAATATTTCAACGCGTTTTTCAATAAAAAAAAATATGGCGACATTCGGCACATGTATAACGCGCTTCGTAAATTTATATGCGACATTTCGAAAAATACTACATCCCTATTTATCAACGTACATTGAACTTTCAGTGATAACACATTCATTCATTAATAATAGTGTAGATTCTATAAGGTCGTTCTTAGGTTCAATCCTTTAATAGATGTCGTCCTAATCAAACTATATCTTTTGTCAAATTGCAGTTGGTTCTTTTATGCAGATCGCACAGACTCTACATGTCGCTGCGCGTCATCGATGCACTGCTCGTGGTATATCGGTCAATATCAAAGTTCGTTAATTACAGAACAGGGCTGCCCGCAATAGTGTAACTGGATGAAATACCAATTTAATAGTTACACCCTTCGATCAGCTCTGTTAGATCGTTCGCATCGCGACAAAAGTAATTGTAACGCGACTCGGCTAAACAAGCCTAATTAGCGAAGCTTTTACATAATATAAGCGCGCGAATGTAATTTTAGGTGTTTATTAAGTTAAGCACAGAGAGTCTATCAACCCCGCGGATCTCATTCGATTTACTTTTTTCTCATTTTCTTACCTTAACTTCGCATCTTTAAAAACTGGAAGCAGTTTAGATCTAAAAAATTGAACTAAAAGTTCAAACCTTCAAAGTTCTTTGCAGATCAGATAAGTCGTCTCCTTTCTGGATAAAAAGTCTTTACATTTAAGAAACGACTTTGAATAAAGAGAAGATCGAGAGGAACAATACAAGTATATATCTGTGAATAAAATTATACAGTGTTGATTCGTTTAGAGTGACGACCATTTGGCAAGTTGTACGTAAGTAAACTCATAGAGAACACCATCGCCAGTGTGACATGTTGTTGCGGATGTCGCAGGTCAGGTTGGAAAACGACCCAGTTGGGTAAAGTGCGACGTGGATATGGCTTTTATAATAAACCCATAATCTGGATGTTCCGCGGGGGAACGAAGCTTTCAGAACACCGATCTAGGGGCGGAGAAGCAAGGAGATATTGAGGTTATCCTTGCTCGCAGAGCGCATCTCTAATGACGATGCCTGTGGCATCGCAGAAAGGGTAAAAGGATATAAACATATTATGGGATAACGAGAGACTACCCGCTGGAAAATACGCTATCTCCATTCGCTTATATGGCCATATCCATATAAACACTTTGTTTGATTAATCAAAACTATAAAACATAAAAGGGGATATACGATGGAACTTCTCAAATTGAAGCTCGAAGGCTTCTTTTACCGTAATAATAAAAGAGATCTTTTAGCAATAAAGATATAATTTCTTTGTAAATCTATCTCTCTTTTATGGTATTTCTACGTAGATATTTTCTATCTATTGTACATAGAAAATATTTTCATTGCAAATATTCATTCCGATTAAATACCGAATTCATTTGTACAG
>NW_017304438.1:2876134-2879713 GCF_001594115.1 Trachymyrmex septentrionalis | reverse complement strand
TTATGGTATTTCTACGTAGATATTTTCTATCTACATAGAAAATATTTTAATTGCAAATATTCATTCCGATTAAATACCGAATTCATTTGTACATAACAATACTAATAACTTATTCTAAGATAAAACATTGACATAAATTATACGCTTTTCATCATTCTCGATCCTCGAAATTCGCGACACGAGAAGCGCTCGATAACTTACAACACACGTGAACGCTTTGATGCACATTGTAGAATGGAGCACGCGATATCCGCCTTGTTCTCTGACGTGTTTCGACACCGCCGGATTGGCGGGGGTCGGACGGGGGGGCCATGGTCTGGACATAAATTAGGCGGAAATCTCCGGCAAACTAATTATCGATGCAAGCCCGACGCAAGCACACCTCATACCAGCACTCGATAATACGTGTACGGCTGCAAGCTACACGACGGGGGATTCGTGATCTCCCAACGCCTGTTGTTGATAGCGAACTTGTCAACGCGCGAGTCCCGTTAACGCCGCGAAAGACGTTGAGAGACCGATAAGACGCGGACGCGATAAGGAAGTAGGTCATCATTGACGGGGGAAATGTGTGCGTTTCAGGTTCAAATCAAGATGCAGACCTGTCAATGAAACGGCGCGATTCAGCATAATGGTACGAACGAGCGAAATCTCATTATAATTCGGACAACAATCGTTGTATCTTGAAAACGATTACGGAGAAAGGAACTTTTCTGCAAACGTCACGTCCGCATTAGCCTCGACGAAAAATGAAGGAATAGAAAGAATAGAATACAGTAGGGCGACTGTGATTGTAAAAAAGAAAATCGTGAAGAAGCAAGATAGAGGCGTGTATCTCGTCATTCACTTATCGTGTATGAGTGACCTTTCTTAGTTCTCTGTCTTCAGTTAGATCCCTTCTTACCACTGCACACAATGCCCAGTGATGATTTTCTTGTTCCCTCGAGCAGAATAAAAATTAACTGTCGTCTCGCAATCCGACCTCATGGACTCGGTAGGAATTAGTGTTAGTAGCGAGCCAACCACGTAACACCGAGCCCCATTAGCTGTCGCTAATCATTCCGCTAATCTATCTTACCGGTCTCTTTTCTCCCTTCCGATCCCAGCCCGAGCGTACTGCACTCCACCGTCATCCCCAAAGTTCCACCCCTGTCGCCGTCGACCCTGCTCTTCCCCAGTGCAACTGGTTTAAAGATAACAAATGTCGGGCGTTTAGGGGCCGCGATTACGACGGGCCATTCGTTTCGCGCGTCAGGCTAGTCAGTTCCTCCCCTGGTCCTGGAGGGAACTGGAAACCGCACTCTAAAACCACCCCGCTGTTCGTTCCGGCAGCGACGTTCCTTGTATGCCTTAAATGCCGTTGATGACGTCGTTACGTCAGCGTGCTGGAACATCGCCGTTGTAATGACGACTAGGCAAGTTCCTTCCCCTTGTCTAGTCCCGTAAATTTGTTAAGGGCTCGGCCCTATTTCAAGATTAGCCTCTTTCGTGAAAAATATCATTCGCCCCGAGATCTTGGGATAAATCGGGATCTCGTTTCACCTTCGAGGAAAGAATAATCAGACTCATGGACTCGGAGAAATGTGTTCGTCCCCTTTCGAAAACCCGGCACGCTCCATGACGTAATAGATTCCTAGATACCTTTTCAGAAATTGAAACTTAATCACCTCATTCATCCAAATATTACGAATTGGAAAAAAATCTTCGCTTTTCTTAAATACGTCTGTTATTTTAATATATCGTATAATTTTACGCGCTAATTGCTCCTATTTCAGTGAAAAGTAGAACTCGTTACTTAAAAAAAATCACGAGCGTCTTCTTCTTGGAAACTACCTAGAAAAAAAGTCAGCGACACTTTCCCGCTTTTAGTATTAAACTTGCAAACGACACGGATATAAATATTCGCTTTACTGCATCCGTTTAAATTATGATTTCCACGACGTTGTTCGTATAAACTTGCGAGTTTCTGTCGCCTCCGAGCCGCAATGCGTTTAATGCATTTCTACGAGCATCATTCTACGTAGCGAGCAAGTTCCGCCGGAGTTTCGCGCGGACGTAAGTTCGCACTTCAACTTCTAGCGAGTTCGTATCCCTATCTGCAGTCGAGCAGCCCTTCACGACGAATCGACCAATTCAGAACCTTAACGCCCGGACGAAACTAAGCGAAACATCTCCGCGCCGAGTGCCGCGTTATGCTTCGACTCATAGAGCTTCAGATTAACTCGCTTGTAATACCCCTCCTGCCATTAGCGTTCGCCATCTACTTTGCTCCATTCACGGCTCCTTCATCGCGCGCAGTCAATGAATATGAAATGCCAAGTGCGATGCGACCTATCCTCTATTCTGCCCTCTCGACTCAGCGACCGGGAAGTGAGTTCATTGTTGTCCGTATAATGCTTTAGTATATGGTATCCTCCTGATATGTCCTCAGCCGTATTGTGACTTATTAATTTATCTCTTTATTGCTCCTCGTTAAACGCGTATCATATCTATAATATAAACGCATTCAGCAGGGTAGTCACAAATTCTTCATCCTAAAATTCCGTAACTTTTTTCCGTAAATTTCTAAATAAATTTTCCGTCATGCTTTCAAAAATATTTTGAAATTTTTTAAATTTTCATCCTGATTTGAAAATCATCAAATATTTTATTGAGGGAGCAATTTAATCAATTAACAGCACTGTAAATTGCTATCAATGTTGCTGACACTATTTGCATTTAATCGTTAAGTTGGAAGTATTCTAAAAACTACATATTAAACTTTTGTAATTTTCCAAAAAAAAAACTTTGCAAAAACATTCCTTAATTTTTCCCTGACTTCTGCGATCGTTTTCAATTTCCTCTCCTAATTTCCAGTTTGCCCATAATCCTGCTCAGACGATAAAATCGTATGTATTACGTCCTTAATCGCAGCTAAAAGCGGCTACAATACTCGATACTTTATATTCGCGCGAATTTTCTGAATTTACGAGTCTCCGAATTTCCGTACGGGGCCGATATTTGTCCATAAATTGTCTGACATTCGATGGAAAGAGTGTCACGTGGCCCGCCTATCAATTCTTACCTCCCATCGCGTCCCATACGTGTGTGCACTGTACCCGCTGTACGCGCTGCGCCATATATAACGATATGTATGCACACAAGCCCGTGTGTTTCTCTAGTTCTACTGCTTTTCGTACCTCGCTCCGACCGTCACTGCAGTCATGGACAATCCTCGCCAGTCGGAGTGTTACCGGATTACAATGTTTGTCGGGGACTGTGCAAACTTCCGCATGGTTCCGCGTGGGGTTCCTCCCGCGCGTACGCAGTTCACGCGCGTACGCACGCATCGTACGTGCCTCCGTGAATCGCCGCGCGTATGGCGTTCGCACGCGTGCAGATACTGCGCCTCCAGGGATTTCACGTTGAAGCAATATAAACATTGAATCGGATGGCGACGGATGCCGCGAATTAGAACAAAAATGTGTGCGATTTCCGGCGAAAGCTTCGAAATAAATGCTCGATGGCCATAGGCTCGGTGCAACGCGGCGCACAAATTGCTCGGGATGGTAAATGCGCGTATCTCTTCTCCCTTGCACA
>NW_017304438.1:2868398-2876034 GCF_001594115.1 Trachymyrmex septentrionalis | reverse complement strand
TGTTTTTTTTTTTTTTTTTTTTTTTTTTTTTTTGGCATGTAGATTGACCACGGATGCACGGCTATATGTGCCTGCTTCCGTTTTTCCGATGGTACGACAACGGCGTTTCGCGGCGATTAAATCGTACCCTGATCGAACTACGAGTATCCTAACACGTCGATCGAGAACTTGACTAAAAAAAAAAAATGATGAACATCGAGAGTTTACAAAATTCTTTACAAAAGCACACGAACGCTAATTAAGTGGCGTCTTTAGAAATATATTTTCTTAAATAATGATTCGAGCGCCGAAGGATTAATACTTCCGCAAAATTGATAGAAATCGTTTCGAGGGTTATTCGAGTTAGCGAGGGTATTGTAAAAGCGTAGATCGATGGATCAAAAACGTCGATGATATAATGATACAATTCCGGTAAAAGTTTCGCTCCCGTTAATTATAATTTACTGCCACCGACGTTACAAAGCTTCGCGGGTCGAATGCTTTACGAGCACCAATAATGCGGTGGCCTCCTTCAGCAGTTCAACCGAACTCCAGCGGTTATAACGACGCAACAACCACGTACAACGGTCGTCATGTGCAGTTGGCGGGAAAGATAGAGAGCAGTTAGACCGTCGGAACTAAGGTGAGCAGCAGCATGCACACAAGCCGAAACTTGACGAAAGTTGAAACACTTGCTAATGAGCAGTACATATTACGACGACGTAGAATGCGTCGTCCCCGCGCCACCTATACTTTCCAGCGGCAGCGACCTATTATTGTAGAGCGAGACCTCCGGATGAGCTCCTACGTGCTGCCCCGAGTTTCGCATTGACCAAATCACAAAATAGTCGTGCCAACTACGACCCAGCTGGCGCATCCATTTAGTCGGTAGATTCGCAAATTTCGGTTATCTCGACATTAATCGATCCGACCGGGAATTCTGATTAGCTCGGGGAGCTTTGATATGTTTGGATAAGTCATTTGCAGTCTAGTCAACAGTCTGATGTTTGAAGTGTGCAACGCGGAAAGCGTCACATTGTGACGACGATATATGAGATGATATTACATGCACCAGAAACTGATCGACTATATCGACCGTTTATGTAACGCCACTGAAGTATTTAATGGGGATTTCTGGGATCGCGCGACACGTTAAATTCTGAAGTTGCAATTTGACGAATTTATTTTTACATTAGGGAGTCTATAAACTCCCTGTTTAATTATACAACGTCAATAAAGATTATGAACAGATTATTTTATAAATCTTGGTAATGCTGGGGCATTATTTAATCGATCTTGATAGGGAGATAATAAATTACGAACTGCATGATACGAAATAAAGACGAGTGTTCCAGAAGATATTTCAAATGACGTGCAACATGCTTGACCTTAATGAGGGTCTTTCTTACGAAGGGCTCGCAAACTATCGACAAACTGATCGACTCTTCAGGTTGACTGAAGTATCAATTCCAAGAGACTACCGATTATATCCTCGAGGTAGTTACAGTCTAGTCGAGGAACTAGCCTAATGTTCTCGAGAACTCATGTTAGTATCGTAACCGAATAATACCCAATTAAGCTACCTTTATGAACTGTACGTTAACTTTACATAAGGCTTTCCCAATTATCAGGACAGCATCTGTCACGTTAAAAATTCACGCGTTTAATTAAGACGACGACGAGAAATTCCTACAAATTACTATTCGAACTCAATTCTGCTTTCGCATCTTTCGTGCAGTGAGGCTTTCGACTTATATTTATATTAAGGTAAAGGCGGAACCAACAATCCATCGAGTCATCTACAAAAGGGAATGTCATCAAGAGAACGACTCGAATCGAGTAGGGATGCAGATTAGTCCGAGTCGATGCGTGGAATGCCTAAGTATGGCACCTTCTCTTGTGGATGCTAGTATCCTAAATCTGTCACCTGGAGTGACCTGCCAGGCCCTTTCAAAGCTTTCGATTCCTGAATTACAGACTTCCGATTGAATTACCACGAGAACTGCCCCCTCAGTAAGTCCGTCGCGTGAAATATCGATCTTGCCAAACTCTCTGTATGCGTTTCTTAGATTTTCGGTCATACACCATCAGTCGCGACGTCACTCGACAGAGAATCGAACGCGTGCAGAACGAACACCGATCGGAAATACGGTTACTCCATTTACCAAATTTTAATACACTTAGTGGGTTATACGAGCAATATTGCTCGAATTGCCTTATATTTTCTGCAAGAATTCTATGAGAAAGCTGTTTTCGAAAGCAATTTCTATCTCTGCTTTTCGCATTGGCAGATAAAGGTCGATTCTGTCGATCTCTATTACGCGCATTCTGTATGTTATTTCCAGAATTAGAAATGGGAAAAATCAGAAGATAAAATTAAACTATAATTACGATTAATTAAAAAAGCTGTCACAGAATAATAATAATCGCGCTATGATGTCACTGCTCTTGTTTTAGCTTGTCTCACTATCGTATCTCTCGATAAAACCTGAATTAAAAACCGAATACGTTATCGTCTAATTTACGACTACTCCAAGTTTTTTTCCTTTTTTAATTACTTCTCTGTCTAATTTGCTCTTCTGACTTCAATTCAATTTAGCCCAATTAAAATATCAAAAACGAATTATTATGAATGTTTCCACTGTCTAGAGAGTTTATATTATCTGGTTGAACGATTCAACGTTCAATCAAGACGCGTCTGCATTTGCTAATGGCGCAAGACAAAGCGATCTGCTATTGTAGTTCGTGTTTGAAAGCCGAGGGAGTATTTCGAACGGTATCGATTATTTAAGATGCGCATAGATATCGCATGATTCCTCGCAAAATTATCTCGCGCCATCGAAAGGCGCATACCTAGCACGGATTTGAAGCGGTCGTTGCCTCGCCTCGACAGAGAAAAGGCGGCGCGTGCATAGAGATTCATTGTTCCATCGTGTACAAGGCTGTAAATGTAACGATAACGCAGTGTTACTTGGGAAACAAAAGTGTCAGGGACGAGGACGTTAGACGATGAAGCGCGAACGGGATGCGAAGAGAGACGAGTGTCCTCGCGGTATATCCGCCTTTTAAACACGGCTTTTATGGGTCGGTAATCGATGCAATTGCGATGCACGGTTACGGAGAGAGAGAGAGAGAGAGAGAGAGAGACTGCGAAATGAAAACTCGAGTGAAGTACAAGCGATCTATCTCAGTTTAGAGCTACCTATGTTATTGCGAGTGTACTTTACGCTCTATGTATAGTATACCGACGCACAAGCACGACCGATAGGAAAGAATTTGCAAAGTTGCTCGTCGACGTTTTCGTCCTTACAACGATTTATGACATTTATGTGTTTGGCTGAATCCGCACATGCGTGTATTCCCTCGATCGACGAATCTCATTGTACAAAATCAGAATCTATACCATAAAAATATTTCATGTAAAATTGTAGCAATTACAATAATGAATAATTTTGAGACCTACTTAAAGGTATATGTATATATACCATATGTAAATGAAATTATAACTCACAAATAAAATTATTCTTTTGTACAATAATCGAACAATTTGCAAAAGTAAATTTACAATTAAAGTTATAAGTTTATATAATATTTACATATATAACAATTTGCCAACGAATTACGTACAATTTTTCTCAAATTGTGTTATCGATATATACGAACATAAAAAATACAAATATGAATAATATTACCATTATGTTATACAATATATACAAAAATTATAAAATATACCATTATTATTGTGATTTCTCGTCTCATATAAAAATATATTTGTTGTAAAATCGCACAATTTTATGTATTTCCAGTTTTATAATTTTTATACATATTATAATATTTACGCAGTAATTTTACATATAGTCAAATTTATGATGTATTTATACAATATTACTAGAGAGAGAAACATAACAAATAAAAACAAGTTTTATGCTGACTTTTAGAATTTCCTAAGTTCTTTTCTTCTATTTATTCAATTAAAAATTTTCGAATGGTTATTTAAGAATATAAAATAAAATAATAAAAATCATCTGTAAATAAAATATATTTCAACTACTGTCGTTTGGAATTTTACAATATGTCGTTATTAAAATTTAAATTAGAATTGTACGCGACTCAATTTCCTCGCTTCAAATATATGAATTTTATTAAAACTGTAAATTTGATTCGAGTCGTTCGTCATATTTGCGGTATGTATCCACGACTCGGGAAGTATTCAGGAACATTTTCTGGCCAGCAAATCTTATCGTTACGTGCACGTGCTAGCTCCGACGTGGATTCAACCGGCACGGAGCACATTATTCAGAGGATGAGAGGACGAGTGGCTTTATTAGAATGTACTCGGAGCTTAGTACGCGAGCCCGCCTCCGGATGCTTCCATTGTCCCCCGCGGCAGTCAGCAGGCAAAGGAGCTTGCTAATATGTTTGTACGCTGCCCAAATATTCGACCTGTTTGTGTTGGAAGTGTTCCCCGAGTCGCCGAGAACCTTAACGATACGAGAATTTCATTCGACCACCCCTGATCTCGTTAATATCGACGTGACTTTCCGGATCGCATTCTTTCGATTACCGTACCCTTTTAAAGAGCGAAAGTAGTAGAATTTTCAAGTGAGATTTTTATTTTAGAATCAAATAAATTTTTTAAACGCGACATATCCACAAATTTATCTGATCTACATAAAGAACTTTTGCATTGAAATTCTTTTATTTGCTCATTTTACGTTCGTTCCTACAGATGAAATTTCTTTGGAAAAATTCAGCTTTTCGGACAAAATTTACGACTTCTGATATATCCAATGTAATAATACCGCATTTCTTAAGAAGACAAGTGTGTATGTTGCACTAGCTGCTATCTCTTTCGCTAGAATTCCTATCTAATTATTCTCATTTCTGTTAATGAAGCTTGGGATTCACACTGCAGGGCGTGAAACTTTAGACGTAAAAGCCGATACATATCGGAAGAGTGCGATAATGAAATGTGCCGCGTCTCTCCACGAGAATTCCCTGCCAGTCTTTTCACAAAATGCTGCCTTTAATCTTCCGAAATGAAAAGATTCGCACGGATATGGTATATTGAATCATTACGCAAGAATGTGACCTCCGAGAATTTTAGAGATTCTTGCGGAAAACATGCGCTCTGTGAGCATGCACTCTTTGAGAATAGCTCTCTGCGGAGACGATAATGGCATGGCACGAGCCGATCGATTTTAACGACTTTAATATGAGTCGCCTTCAACTTGTATCCAAGATCTTGCACCAGTTATTACCGTCGTAAGAAAAGAGAGCTCCCTCATTGTGACGATAGAATCGAAAAACAATATCTACGTATTTCATAGCATCTTTGTTATTGTTATAAATATATAAATTTCGTTATCAAATAACTTACATAAATACATATCCACACGCGTGCACGCGTAAAGCACATATATATTAATCTCTTTGTCTAACATTACATATTTGCTACACAAATAACATATTAAAGTGAGAGAGAGCTTGTAAGAGACAAGTTGACATTGCGATCCGTTTATATATTTATGACAAAAGAGTTATCTCTTTTATAATATAGATACTTTTTTCCTTAAATTTCATTTAAATCAAACAAGTATTACAATAAAAAAAAAGAGAAAAATCTAATTAAAGAGATGGCAAGTAAATTTTCAGGCGTTTTATAATTTCATATTAATATTCTTTAGCTTGAGAGAGTGAATCACAAAGTAACGTACTATTAAAAGAAAAGTTTCGGTTACTACACGATATTTTGAGTAATAACAGTAATTTGTTATAATGAAATTATTGAAATTATAGAAGATAATATTTATGTATTTAATTATACATTAGTTCTGAAAACAGCATTTTTTATTATTTCATCATTACAAACTAATTTTAGAAGATACAATATTTACTAAGAAATACATATTTATAGTCTGTTTTTTATTTCTATTATAAGTTCTTTAATTTAATATAAAGTTTTGCAAGTAAAGGAGTCTTACACCGTGACATGTATCAGTTTATCCCACTATCGGAGAGCAAGCTGATTACAACGCAGCACGATCATATTTCACTTACTACAACGAAACTGTACCGTTTCTAGCATGAAAATGTACAGAAAGATTCTACCTATTACATCGATATACATTTTTATCGTAATAACTAACTATCATATTAGCAATTTTTATCATAATAATTAGTTGTTTAAAAAGTCTAATGCTGAAATGATGAAAAACTGCTAACGGACCTCTTCCTAACTTATAATAAAATATATCATAATTCTGTATTAAGAATATAAGAATACAAGAAAATGGATCAGTTCGTCAACTGGACTAAAATTATCTAACTAAAATTATTACCCTGATTCCTTGAATAGGTACGATTTTGGCCACGAAAATATCACTGTCGCGAATTCCACAAAGTCGTTTCTTTTTTTTTTTTTATTTTTTAGTAAAAGAAGAAACTTCCATTACTCTGAAGAAGAAAAGCCGTGGCGCAGGCCATCGCTCCCGACGAATAAAGAAGTTTGGTTCGAATGTTTCCTAGTCTTTGCCATGAGCTGACGAGAAATTCGAGAGGCAATCCCATTTGCGTCCTCCAATCCCTCCCTCTCTTTCGCTCCAACTTAGCATCCACCCTGGCATTCTCTTTTTCTCGTCGCTTGTGCTCGTCTGCTTTATCTCTCCTCGCCTTGCCAGCAACTCGAACGAGGGGAGAGCCATGATACTGATGACAGTTTTTACGAAGTTCTTTGAAAACCTAGCCCAGCTACCTCGCATCACCTCTTCAGCAATCTGTTGGACCGGATTATAGCGTGTGCGTCTTCTTAGTCTCGGTCGACAACGTGAACGACTATGGTGACGTCGACATTAACAAGTTACAAGACGAAAAAACGAGAGAGACGTCATGAGAGTCGCTTTGCAAAGTCAGTGTTTCGCCGATAAAGTGTGCGAGCGTCTTTTTCTCTTTCACACTCATGATTCGATACTCCGAATATATTTCGAGCCATGCCCCGTCAATATCTTGTTGCTTTTTTTATACAAGCATTACAGACGATTGTAAATGAAGAGCATGATGAGGCGATCGAGCGAAAATTGAATATCACTTGCCTCGATCATCTTCCATTTCTGACCAAAACTTCCACTCTCGAATTGTGAACTGTATCGGAGTTTCTAGACGGAGATTATCCCGTTGACTTGGGTTATCATAATTTCTGAGAAACAGGATACTTTGAACTGCGCAACAGTACGCCTCGTTACATTATTTAGATTGTTTGTGCGAGAGCATAAGATTTTAACAATATATAATTTAAAGTATATCTTATTTTAAATTATATTACTGGAAATACAATTACGTCTCCACTTTGAAAATCCGCCGTTCACTTTATTTAATTAAGACCTTCCGTAATATAAGATCTTCCGCTTATCTGTTAATTGCGCACTTACTGTGCCATGTTGTAACTTTACAGTTACGGATTTAAGGAAGAGGTAAAAAGAGATCAAGGAAGGAAGATAGAAAAGGGCAGGCCACTCTTTTGAACTTAAGGAATCTTCAGAAGGTCCGTGAAAAGGCCGGCGGAAGTACAAGTGGCACCATTAAGGAAAGAAGGACTCTTCTCTATTTCGCTCGCGTGCGAGTGTGTGCGTGAGACGTGCTAATATATATATATATATAT
>NW_017304438.1:2866588-2868330 GCF_001594115.1 Trachymyrmex septentrionalis | reverse complement strand
ATAAAAAGAAATTATTTTATGAATACTAGTAAATAAATAAAATCATTTTTATTGAATATATTTATTAAAATATAATAATCATACATACATACAACTTACATTTGTAGATTAATGTGTGTATGTATATAGATTAATGAACCATGGGATTATTACAAAGAGAAGAAAAAACAGAAAATTTACTCCACCTAGGTGCATATATCAATATACATACAAATATACATGCGTTATATATATATACACACATATGCATGTATACAGAAAGATTGCAACACTTTTTTGATGGGTTTCGGAATGTAGACTGCTCAACGGAGAGATTCTTACTTATATGTAGACAGCTAACTATTTATGTTCAACCGCTTTATATTCGAGCAAGATTGAATTCCGAAATTGATTGAAAAAAACCTTTTTGTGATTGACACTATATACGTGTACGTATATATACATATATATACATATATATATATATATATATATATATATATATCTGTATATATGTATATATCTTGATAGTACAAGCTTGCGTGGTTCGCCAAAGCACAAAGTGTGTAAAGCGAAATGAAACTAACTAAAATCAGTAGCGCTGCATAATATGTAGTAAAAGCGGTTCTCCAAAGTTGGCGCGATCCGACATCTCTTGCGTTGGCCCGTGGTAAACTTTCAAGGGGTAGTTTGAGGTGGTGCTCCATAGGGGATCTCTTTTGATAATATAACGCTTGTAATAATTATTATCTTTCCCACATTGATTGATTTTTCCGTCTTTTTAGCATGTTTCCCTTTTTTAAATGCCCTTTCTGGCACACATACAATGTATAAAATATTCAATCTCATGTTCAATCTTTTCTTAAATACTTGAACGTGATTATACAATTAAGTAACAATATACACGTACCAATTGAACGTATTATCGTTATGATACGCAAAATATATAAAATCTTCAATGTTGCTATTAATTGATGATGACATCATTTGTTTTTATATAATTGATTAGTTTGAGTATGTTATATAAACTCCATTAATTTACAATTGATAACTGATTGATAAATATATAATATTTACACAAAAAGGTGTGGACTCGCACATGTTATAGCTTGCGTGCTCTTGAAACGGGCTGTAGTTAATTCGAGTATACACACACAAAAATGAATGATTTTGTTGAAATATCTAAAAATTTAGTTAGATACATAAAATAATTTTGTCGGACCATCAAAATATTATTACGTAGAAAACTCAGTATGAGCAATGCTGCCGAAAATTGACATACTAAAATCCAATTTGTGTGTCCTACTAATTATTTCGATGGTCCGACAAAATTGCTTTTAAATCTATATCTATAAGCTCAACTTTTTAATATTTCAACGAAACCGTCCTTTCCGTGCGGCATTAAGAATAAAGTGTTTCAATTCAACTTTGGTATTCAACTTTAACTGTCTTCTATGATAATCCTATTCGGTGTGAAGAATTTAGCAGACGCGTAAACATCGCGGATTCACTTAACGGAAGATCAGAGCAACGGAACGTGAGATCAGCCATACTCCGTGGCAAAATTTTGTGAACGATACGAGGGATCAGCGTTCCTCCGAGATCGTCCCAGCACATCCTGACGTAATAATGCTTGTAATAATTATGATATTCAATCACGGGGGAGGGGAGGGGAGGGGATGAATTTCCCCCCCCCCGAATGTGCCCACATCAAACTCTCAACCTCCCCATCTCTCTTTATCTCTTTCGCCCTGTAAGCCCGA
>NW_017304438.1:2857469-2866488 GCF_001594115.1 Trachymyrmex septentrionalis | reverse complement strand
GCCCACCCCCAGCGCCAACAACCCCCCCCCGCGCTCTCTCACCACCCCCCCCCCTCCCCCTCAGGGGGTTGGGGCGCGGCCGTGTTTGCTCTATCGACCGCCGACGATCCGCGAAGTTGGCCGAGAGCGGCCGAGCGCCTTCGTGGAGGCGCACACCGCGTATCTCTTCGTTCGCGTGCCACCCTCTCTTCAGGAAGAGTAGCTATCCTCTTCTCGCCCACCCTTTCTCCCTCACGGCGGGTATCACGCTCGCCGTACCCCGACGTCGCGCCGCGCCGCCTTGTCGTCCGTGTCTCACGTTCGTGCCTCTCGGCAGCGGCTGCCGAGTTCGAAAGAGAGAAAAAGACAGCGGTCTCGCAGACACTTCGACTTTTCGGAATTGTCGTTGCGCGATGGACGGGGATAAGAGAATACGATGGGATTGCGATCGAAAGCTCTCGCCGAAAGTCGCGACCACCGACCCCCTAATTCAGCTTACGTATGGCGACGGAGCGTTCGGTGGGTCGCGATAAACTTTAAATCTCGACGAACCAACTACACTTCTTTTTACACCGGACGTGCGTCGAAATCCGTGGGAATTGAAAAATCCGATTTGTCCCTTTCACGATCGACGAATTTTTGAATAAATTGCAAGATCGGCGATTTTAAATCTGCAAAATTGTACATTTGGAAATAACTTTCAATTATTTCCATTGTTATATAATAAATTTCTTTTTATTATATACAATACAACAACAATAACATGTATCGTGTTATAAAAAATTGAATTTGCGAAAAATAGGAAATGGGCGAGAATAAAATGTAATGCATAATAAAAGGTAGCGGTAGAAAAATACGCGGATTTTTTTACGAAATTTCAATAATTTACACGCAAAATGAAATAAAGTGAACTGTGTACGGGGGAAAAAAAACCGGTTAAACAAAATTACCCTTGTTTCATAACAGGGCATTAAGTAATTGTTTCCAAACCGTTTCAGCTGAAAATCGATAAGATGTCTTAACCGTCTTTAATTAAATAACTTTGTCGGATTAAACACTCTACTCATGAATTTCCGTGGCGAAATAACGAAATTCTCAAGCGGTCGCGTAAAGTTATTAACGCATCGCGAGTTTGCGACTTAATTAGCCAACGACAAAGGTTTTGGCGGATACCAAACTGCGTATATACGTACGTTTATAGCCGCGCGTGTTTAATCGTGCATACCGGGATACGTGTTGTGTAATTAGCTGAATGCGACTCGACAAATTTGTGGTGTAATCAATGAGTTTGTTTTTTTTTTTAAATGGATTTAAAAATCTGGTTGTATAAATTGGAAATCTGGTTCAGATTCAACTAAAAAAAATACAAATCAGACACTTTTACTAGCTAAATCCATTAAACATTTTAACTATAAAATATGAAAATAATCAGAATTGGTCGCAATAACCAGACAAATTCTGATTACGATCAGAATTTGTATGTATTTCTTGTTGATGCAATCACCTCTCTTTTTTTTAATGCAATATGGATATATTGATGCTGATTATATTCGAATGGTTAAAAGCAAGTTACGTTGATTATCTCGCGTTACCGTTTATAATAGCCAACGTTCACGAAAATGTTGCGCTGCATAAATGAATTTCCAAAAATCGCAATATGCATAGATTAATGGTCACAATTTACATCAAAAATTGTTTAATTAATTGATGTAAACTTTTTAATTCAATTGTTCGAAATATATATATATTTAACACGCAACTCTACATTATTTTAGAATGTTATATCTTGATCATAATTTCCGTTCTATCAAGAGCAAATATTGAGCAATATAATTTTTATAAAATATTATATTTTGCCTCTCTAATACATAATATCGAACTTTATTCCTGCAATTCTTGTTAGTATATTGTACAATATGCATCAATTGTGTTTCCTTTAATAGTTTCTTGTTAAGATTATCTTTGGTAAATACCAACCTGCGTTTATAATTGCGTTTATTATAGCATTTTTCATGCATTGATAAATTTTCCAACTAATTTTCTTCTAACTGTCTAACAGTTATTAGATTCTATATTGTCATATTATAACTGTTGCGCTACATAATCGCATTGTTTACCAATTCACGTCTAAAATTAAGATTGGAACATCTCAAAGCATTACAGTGATAACGATTGCGTTGCGGAAGAGGAGAATCACTCGAAAACGCGTTACGCAGAATAGCTCGCGCTATTCCTTACGTTATTTCGACGCTGGAGATGAATCAGTACACCAAGCGAGTTGAGCTGAAATTCGAAAAACCCAAACTCCGAGAAAGCTGGCGTAGCCGGAATGAAAAAGGGGAAAAAAGGAAAAAGATAGAAGAAGGAGCTGTTACTCTTCGGCCAAGAGCGACTTTAAACCGGAGTCTTTTATCTCCGTTAACTGCCCTAACTCCGAGGAAAGGCGGGCTGCACTAACCGACACGTCTCTCTCTCTCTTTGAGAAAACTGAATTGGCCTTGTTAGTTACACGTACAATCATGAAAGCAATGTAATACCTATTCAGATCACAACGACTTGTAATCGAATGTTTTCATCTAAAGTTTCTTAAGATCTACCATCGTCCAATTTAATTTTGCGAGTCGCTTCATTAACGACCTCCTTCTCGAAAAGATTTGACGAATCAGAAAGCTGTAATAGGAGGATCCTTTTTAATAATTATTTACACGTCACGTGTGTTGCGCAGAACGAATTTTAACACTTCCTTGCTTTCCACGCCTTCTGTTCTTCGCCTGTCATCTTGTCAATAAGGATCTCAATTTACTTGGATCGATCGATGACCACCTGTTCACGAACGTCATCAGCTGACGTATCCAACGCTTCGTTCACGTACTTTACAAGGTAACATGAACCGCATCCTTTTCTCTCGTCTCCGTTGGGATAAAAATAGCCGACCGGTGCGTCTCGCCTGGGCATGTTTCTTACGGCTCCTTTCCACGTCCGGGTACTATCACGCCGAGAAGACGGAAGGGAAACACTTGGTGTAATAAGCTCGTCTCTCTACCAATGGCACCGATTCGATGGCGACCGATTCGCGGAAGTTTGAGGAAAAGTGGCGAGAGAGATCGAATGCCCGTTCCGAGGCACTCGGTGCAATCGGGTACCACGTTCCGCTCCGTCTGATCGATAGGTTGAATTCGAGATCGCGTGAGAGCGACTATTATCGGTGGATACCTCATCCCGTTCGTAGATGGGTAGATGGGCACTAGACGCCGATCATTCCGAATAGTCGAGGAAGATTCTCTTCTTCATCGGCAAAGACATCCAAAACGATGGAGAGGCTTTTGATTTTTACTCGCACGAAGGCGCATCTCATTCCGCAAGTAGTAAAATTTTAGTTTCGCACCGACGTGCGAGGATTTTCACGAAAGGCAACGGCGTGGTTCTTTTACGAGATCATCGTACAATTCGATTTGGCTCCAGAATTTCTCGCTTTTAAATCAATGTTAAACGCGTTGTTTTCCACTGTTCATTCTCCCGACCGCTATCGCTAAATGAAAATTTTTTAAAGAAAAGGAAGATATCATATTGCGACAGATTATATTGTTTTTACGCGGCTTCTGCCGCGCACAGCTGCGAAGCAATTAGACTTGTTTACGGCCGTTCCAATCGTAAAGGGAGGTTGACAAAAAAATTACTGCCTTGCTCCTACAAATTATAGTGGCGTCACCGGAGTTCCCGCAATATCTCGTCGTATCGACGAGAGTGGACGACCGTCTCGCAGAGAACGAGCCCGATAAAAAAAAGCCCGATGCCAGCACTAAAATTAATGTCGCTGACGTAAAAAGCGGTAGATCGGCTACCATGCGTGACAAATAATACTTCCTCCCTCTGACAAAATTAAATTTAGCAAACATGGATAGATAACAAAAGATCACACCTCCGCCTTGCCGGTCCAAGATTCTTCCCTCTCTTCCTACTTCTCTCACCGTTCAATTTTATTTTCTCTTATCTACCATCTTCCCCAACAGACACTTTTATTCCCCGAAAATTCCCGTAGGAGTGCTCGTGCCCCGTTCCTCGATGTCGGTCGACGAGGATCAAAGAGTAGTTGCGGATCCTACGGTCGCCACCTGAGCGATTCCCAATTCTCGATTACACCGGCGGCCACGATTTTCACTCGGGCTTCCATTTTGCTACGGTCAAGAATCACGTTCGACGAAGCGCGTATTTAGACGAAGACGTACGACGTTCTACTTCCCGGTGGTGAGCTTTGCTCGCTCTCGTGCACACGAAAACCAACCTAGGAATTTGCGCGCGTGCCCGTCCGATCAATCGACACCGCACAAACGGATCGTCGCCGTTTGGACGTAATGCCGAGTCGTAGATCGAGGCATTGAGACCGCAAGCGCCGAGATGCGTCAGGACTGGGAAGCTGTACAACGTGAGCCGGTATTACGGGGGGTTTTGCATCCATGCTTATCTCAGTTACAGCGTCGTTACATTGTCTTCCTTGCAACATGATCTCACATGAAATGCTTAGGAGGAATTCTAAGAGGAGAGAGAGAGAGAGAGAGAGAAAGAGAGAGAGACGTCGCCATTCGCTTACAATCTTTCGAATCTGTCCATGCGATTTCGAAGCAAAACAATACGTTCCTCTCCACTCGACAGGACTCTTGGAATTCGTACTAACGATCGAGCGTCCCGTCGTTCGGCAGAGACAAATGTACCTATCGCAATACATCGAAAAGTAGACGCCACGCTTTCCATGGTTCCATCTCATCAACCATTAAACAAAGCAACAGCGGACACAAAGAAACGCCAGCACTGTCGAAGGGTGGCTCTACCGTCAGCCCGAGAACGGAAAGCAAGCATCCGTCGACGGATCTCGAGAGGTGTTTCTGATTAATCTACGCGAATTTCTCAAACCGTTCCTCTTTACACTTCTCGGAAAAGTAAAAAACTAGAAACGACTCCTCTTTTCTCGAATGTCTTTTTAAAAAGCAACATGTTAAAAGTAAAAAGGAGAAAACCCACAAAGAAATATTAGGCCAAAGATTTTACAGTGATTTTTTGGATCAAAATGTAATAAAATAAATATATTTCTTACAGAAATTTTATATTGCATTAATTTTCTAATTATTAATGTTAAACTTTTGAAGAGTCCGATATTTTCAAGTGCGACGGATAATTGCTAAATAAAATATAACAAGTTCAACAATGTTTATTCTTCATGAGTTATTCAATGTTGGGAAAACTATTCCTACTACTACTACTACTACTACTACTACTACTATAGTTGGGAAAACTATACTACCACGGAACCACGTAGAAAGCTTGATAGTAACCGTGAAAATAAACGGAAAAGCTTCATACGTTTAAAAATCACTCGAGATACGAAGTAACTTTTACGACAAGGCCGCAATAGTATCGTTATCGCAATCGTCGTTTTTCGTAACTGCGATAGTAACGATAACAAAGATGTAAACGAGCTTCCTGAACGTTGATAGACGGGATAGTTATTTATTTGCCAATGGTTTTTCAATATTCTTCATATTAACTATAAAGGACAGTTAATTGACGAATAAAATTAAATTTGAAAAATCTCTTATTTTCGAGAAGAAATTAAAGTTGAAGATTAACAAATTTTTTAAAATTTTCAGTTATGTATAAAAGAAATTGACAGCATTAAGAATATAAAATCCGTTTCCCAGTCGAAGGAGGTGCACTCACCGTTACACTAAAGTGGAAGATTTAAGAACGGGATGTGAAATCCAATATTGCATACTTTTAATACTGGGTACATAGCGTGGCCTCCTCGATATCGTCTAAAACAAAGACTGATCCGTGAAACGAGAAGCAGCGAGATATTTATTCGATGGAAAAGTGATCCCTGCTGCAGAGGATATATCTGCTTACTTGACGTAGGAAAGTAGAGATAATCAGATAGCAATGGAAGTTCGATGGATTGTTTGATCGATGCCGCTCGGCGTAGAGACTTTAACAAGATTCAAGGTATCGAAACGCGGCGCAGCATAGTCTTCGGAACGAGAACCATTGCATTCACTTTTTCGCGCTGCAATAGCGACAATCCGATCATCGGATCAAAATGTACGATTCTAGAGATACCCGTTTTCCCGTTTTCGACCTTAGAATGTGGTCAACGAATATTTCAATTCTATAATAAAAAATATTTTACAAGATTTGTGAATAAACTACATAAATATGACAATAAAGAAAAATCTACAATCTACGATTATATATTGCAATTATTCTCTAGAATTAAATAAATGCATATTACGTAATAAGAAAAATAATGTACACCATAAAAAATTAAAAAATTTTATTAAATATTTATTAAAATAAAATATTAACGAAATACTTATTAAAGATGTAAACATATATTTATTTATAATAATTTAGATTCAAATTTTTTATTCTGGAAAAATGTTTATTTGCTATAAGTAAATATTTCATTATTACTATAGTCAAAATATTTAATAAAATTCGCAGTAAATTTTCGTTCAGTGTGATAAAATATAAATCACTCTCTATATATCCTACGATGTCTTACTGAAGTCAAATTTGATCGGAATGAGAATCAAACACAACTTGCTTTAACAAACTGTAGTCCTACTAGAGCTTATCATGTCAATTTAGCAAGCCTGATTTACGAAACTGGAATAGGAAATCGTTAATATATTCATGCAAACAGGACGAACTGATAGGACGAGATCGAGTCATGGCGCGCGTGATGGAAATAAAGAGAGGTGGCAGCTCTCTCCATGCTACCAGGGGAGAGCCCATGATTCAGGAAAGTAATCTTCGTAAAAGAAACGGTACGGCCAAGCGGCGTGATAAAAGCGTCGGGCGTGTTACGCGCATACTGCGCGTAAAAGCACGATACGCGTGCAGCCACCGGTTTCGAGGTGGTCGCAGTGGGTGCAAATGAATTAACGTTTATTCGGCTTCCATAGCGCGGTGGTCATGCGGCAGTCAAGGCTCCAGCTGCGCTTCAACCCCTTTATTAATTGTCATTGCCGCCCGTAACTCATCGCCCGTCCTCTGTTACGATAATTTCTTTCAGCCTCCAATCTCCCGCCTCTGCCTGCTCCTCGTTAACATGCATGAGTACGCTAGTATGTAATCTATCGTCTATTGTACAATATATTGCTTACTTGAGCAATACAAGTCTCTTTGACAATGAGTCTTTATCGTTGCGATAATGTGTAATCAGTTTTTTGATAATATATTCATTTTTACGTACACGAATGCTTTCAAGTCTTTAAAAACATGTATTGTAACTTTTTTTTTTTTTTTTTTTTTTTTTTTTAAATAGGTTAAGAGTACTCGAGTATCGTATCGCTATTGTTAAAGGACGCATACTATTGTTGAAAAAGTAGAAATTTTTAGATTATTGAATACACGTGTCGACAATATTCTCACGAGACGGAAGAAAATTCGATTCCGTAATTCACTCGCAGTCTGTGCTTTAAATATCAAATCGGAGTTTCTCCTACCCTCTACTGCTGTATATAAATTCCGATGTTCGTGGCGTTCACAAAAGGTCAAAGGTGAAAATATAAAATAGTACAAAAGAGAAAAAGAATGGAGGAGAGGGGGGGAGAGAGAGAGAGAGAGAGAGAGAGAGAGAATTATGGTAAAGCACTACTTTTCAGAAATAATTCGATCGAGTTCGCGCGCGTATGAAGCACGGAAACCTAAGGAAATTATACGATGAGTAATAGCAAAAGAGTGACGGACAGCGAAAACCTGCATTCTCATGATGACGTGATCCTTATAGGAATCTGCATCTTTGATCTTCGCTTTGGCTAACGCGATAATTGCATCGCGCTGCGAAAGACGCAGGCAACGACGAAGTGAAAGAGAAGATCGGTTCATTTCTTGGGACTGCATATATACATTTCGATGGATGGGCTTTTGGAGAGAGAATTTTCAGCAAAGTGCACTGCGGCGCTTTTAGACAAATGCGCTTAATTACGATTTGAGGCGAATGTAGCTTACGCATCGCGTACAAGGAATATTTCAAAGTGCTTCTTCAATTTGCTTTATTATACAAAGCTTCTTTTGTCAAAATATCAAAATAATATACAATTCTTAAAAGCAGTGATTATAGTTTAATGCGTAAGAATCATGAATTTTTCTTTGATCCTACGCAAGATAGAAACTTCTGCAATTTTGTTTAAAACATGATTTTAGCTGAATATTTTTACTACTATTATATTAAAAAAGAAGATGCGTGGAACAGGAGAAAAAAATTATTTCAATAATTTTCTGAATAGAATATCAATATGAAAGCACTCACGCATACGTGTGTGTTAGAAATATAATGAATCTCTCACAGTCGCTGAAATATAAGCATACCGAACGAAATGTACGAGCACGTCGTTATCCGTCTATTAATAAGAGATATTTCAAATGAGATATATTTCAAATCAACTATTAACACCGACGTGTCGAAATGATCGCCGTATCTATCGCGTGAGATGCGTTACATATAAGCCATCATTTGCCGGACGTGTTCTTCATTTCGATAGAACTTGATTTCTGCGCAATGCGTAGGCATCAGAGAATAGACACGCCATCGATCACGGTATCGCATCGGGTGATCATGATTGGTAGCACAGATCGACGCCTGGACTCCCGATAATTCCCCGTGGGACGTGCGAGCGTGTATGCGTGCGGACGTGCGTGCATGCGTGTGCCTGTGTACGTGCGATCTTGCCTGGTGAACCTCGGGACACGAATCCTCGGCTGGATACGAAACGGGGAACACGAGTGTGAGCGTTAAGGAGCGAGAGTGGGTCGGAGCTTTCCCTCGAGAGATTTTAATGGCCCGATCGTGCCGAATTCCATAAACCGCGGCTATGGATATCCCTGGGTTATATCGCCGCTATACACCGCCCTCATGATCGTGTACGAATTTTAATGCGTGTTTCCAGGGGCGAATCATGTCGGGTGGACACAGGATTCGGGGTGGACACGCGAGAGCAAGATAGAAGCGCGTCTACACCACTACTGGCTCTCACCCTGGCTTTAC
>NW_017304438.1:2852244-2857369 GCF_001594115.1 Trachymyrmex septentrionalis | reverse complement strand
AAACCCCCCCCCCCCCCCCCCCGCTTCCATTCCCGAGTCCGATGGACGTCGTAAGCTTTACGATCGTCCGTCCTCTCCAGCCAACGTAGCTCTCGCGACATTACAAATCGTTTCGATTTGCCATCCTGCATGCCGGCTCCCGAATTGCTACGCTGGAAAAAGGATACCTTGACTTTTAAGGGGATTTATTCGACACGCGCGAAATTACGTAACTACGATCAATGATTCGACTGATTGACCGATAATATTTTATGTGTCCACCGTGTATTCAAATACGTACCAATTAGTTTCTCACTTCTTTCAGCCGAATATAATTTAGCCAGATATAATTTATTTGTTCCGATATAATTATTGTTAAACGGTACATAATTATCTCGCATTTGTATATCGATCTTGTGAACATAATTTAATTAGATGAGAAGAGTTCAATAACGGTAATTAAACTTTATATCTATTTCAATTAACAAAATACATAGATTCCTCTGTTAATTGTTATTTTGATATAATAAATAATTTATGTACAATGAAATCGTTTCATGAAGTGAATATCTCACTTCAGGTTTCATCTGTGAATATTTTTGGCACATGACTCGCTATACAGAAAATAGTAATTACCGATTCGTAGGGTCGAATTAATATTATGTCGTATTCTAAGCAAAAAATACGTCGAATGAAAGAGAAGCCCACGCAGCTAAAACGAACTACATTTCATACCAATGATTTAAGTCGCTTGGATTATCAACATGGGCGTCAGCTGATAGTGTGATTGATATGGAATATTCCACACTCGAAATAATTTATTATTTAATATTTATTAAAAATGAAAGTTGATGTATAAGTTAAAGTATATATGAAAGTTGCGTGTTTACAACTCGATTGGCGGTTGCCTCTTTCACGATGTTTTATAATATAGTGAGGGCTAAGAAACTAAAGATCTGTAATTTAAAAGATGCCGTTAATTTTTTGAAAAAAGATGTAACCGTGAGAAAAATTATATCAAAGTACATATACAAAAATAATAAAACTCCTGCTTACAATCCTGCACTGCGAAAAGATTTTTTTCGGCTCTTAGGAGATTAAAAACTTCTAATCTACGTTCTACGATCCTTCTAATTTTGTTAAATAATACGGATGTTCTAGTATATATTACATAGAAAAAAATATATATACTATATATGAAAAATATATATAACAAATATATATGGAAAAAATAAAAATATATGTGCAATCACGAGACTCTATTTTTTTTGTTTGCCCGTCTGCCGTTGTCTCCCTTCGCCAACTCGTTACTCCACATTTGGCACAATTCTAAGTCGACGCCCCTGATTATCAAGTTGCTGCAATATACATATAATGATTTCCACTTCATTCTACTTATCATGTATAACATGAATTTTGCCTAAAGGATAACTGGTCTACGAAGGGTTTTAAGCGAAGTCGACGTCACCACAAGTTCCAGCTTAAAGTTGCCACACGGAGTTTAAGTATAACATAACTTCGAAATTTCTCAAGTTAATTTGACAATTAATCCCCTTACATTATACAATCCCGCTTAGTAACATAAATACGCGTACCGTGTTTATATATATTCTACCAGAGAAATCTTCCAATTATTTTTCGTGGTAAACGTATCACAATTTATTGCAGATTGATTTTAACGAAATGAGGAGATAAACTTGAAACGAACGATTCTAAATAAACAGTGATTAATCCATTTCCTACTATTTTCTCAATTTTCTACTATTTTTTTTCTATGATTCACTAAAAATTTCTATAAAATATCTATAATGATTCACTATAAAATTTCTATAAAAATTTCTATAAAGTTTAACAAGGAGATACGAAACGTGTGTCGCGAGTAACTAAGACCTCAATTAAAATTTTGCTCATGAGACGATTCTATCAATACGCTGTAGAGGATATTATCAAGGTTCGCCGATGATACGAACGAGCCATTTTCCGTAAGCCATCGTTCTAACACGTACAAAAGACACAATTTCGTCTACGAGGAAAAGCCTGAAAACCAACTTATATGCAAATTCAACCGTGGTCATAACACGCTCGATATAAGAAAGGGACACGGTCGAATCGACGTACGCAATAGAAAATAATAAAAAAACTACTTCGTAAGCCGCTTGGAAGTAATTCAAAGGGTCTTTTTCTCTCGTATATACACGCCGGTTGTACATTATCATTAACGAGAACCTAACATTATCCTGCTCATGAAGTTCATGCGGGCAACATAATCTTGCACTAATAATAGCGACCGATAAACTATTTAAACTTCTTCGGTCGTCTTCTAGATAAATAAAACTCTCGGAAGATCATTAACCTCCTCGTACAAGATTAATATATAAGATATTGCAATTTTGTTTGTTAATGTATTCTCCTTATTAATACGTAAAAAAAAACACACGCACAAGAAAGTAAGTAAAAGTACGCGGAGCGCTGGTGGAAAGAGGGTTACTTATCAAAGTAAGATACTCGCCGGCAAGAGATATAAAAGTTCGTTCTTTATTTACCATATAAATATAGCAAATAACCGCCTTCGTGAACATGAGAGAGAAAGACGCAAAGTAAGCCGTACATCATGTATTTTGAGAAAAAAATGCTGTTGATTCAATTAAGGTCTGTATCACGATAAATTATTATTTCAATAATCAAGGCCTTTATGTCGATAAAAACTATACATGAATTAATTACTTATGTTGGTGGGACAGTTAATATAAACTTTCATTGAATCAATAGCATTTGTTTCTCAGTGATAACACCGTGATTAACATATTATTTATATAGTTTTCGCAGAATATCGAATACACTTTCGATACCTGAGCCCCTCCCCCCCCCCAATAAATAAGTTTTAGGCCACAGATCGTCGTGACCGAGCGATAAAACGTTCTGATCCGAGTGCGAAATAAACACGCCTTCCAGAGATATAAAAGTGTTAAAGAAATCCGGGACAACGATAACACCGCGCTTATTAATCCGGCTAAATCATCCGGAGGAAGGGTGGGCCGGCGGAAAATAATCCCGAAGTTTTCCAATTACGACGTTCGAACGCGCTTGCCGACGATATCCGCGCTGTGGTGAAACCGGCCGATGCCAGCACGAGGCACGCATGCAATCAACCTCATCCGATATTGTGCGCGCTGGTGTATAAGGGATGGCTCGTGTACGATCCACACTTTGCACAGAAACAGCAGTAGAGTAGTCTGCACGGTTTTATATAAAGCGCGCACAACCAAAACCGCGCAATAACCAAACGCGCGATCTTCAAACGGTACGAAGCACGGCACTCCACCTCTGGTAGTCGCGTCCCTGGTCTTTCAACCCCTTCTTGGCGTTGCGTGCTCCAATCTTGCAAAAGAAAAAAAAAGAACAGATGAAGGGGAAAACGCCACCCTGGGTGCGCTGGCACTTCCCCTGACCTCACCTGCTCTTGTTCTCCATTATCTTTATTACAAAAGCGCTGTTACTTTTAATAGCTCGGCGTTACACTTACTGCGCGGAACGCCTCGATATATTCTTAAAACCGCTTTCGGCGATAAAGAAGACGAGATTTACGGGCACGTCGTATCGTCGCGCGCGACGGACATTTTATACGCAAAATATTACGTGTAAAATTATATACGCTAGACATACGGGATGCGGGTATACATTTTATGGCACAATTTTACAGATAATAACTTGGATTTTAGCTCAATGGCGTTTTCTTTCTTTTGGTTTTTTTTTTTTTTTTTTCTCTCCGACGACGGATCGAGATTCGGCGTATTAGCGGATGGCTGATCATCTATTAACGGCGAATCACGTAGCTTTTCAGCAAGATAATGAAATCGTCTCTCCGGTCTCGAAATTTTAGGACCTTAAAAAACGCGAGGAAGAAATCCAGGGGACGGGAACAGAATTGAAAATGCGGGAGGCGGCATTGATTAGTTGAACGGAACTGGAAACTTCGGTTATGCAAATGTGGCAAGAGCCTGCCCGGCGAGCTTGCACGCGAACGCGATGCAAGTACCCTCACAAAATCTGTATGCACGGCGCGCGTGCACCTCCCCTCACGATCTTGTCACGGCGGGTGCAGGCTCGCGCGCACGCGATCGATCCATTCGTCTGAATTAACTGACGTTGATCAAACTGAACGAACAATCGATGCGCGCCAGCCTCACCGATATCCGCTGACACTGACCGAATGAGAAAGATTAAATTAAATTCTCTGGGAAGCCGCGCCGCTCACGCGCTTCATCCCATTTCGATTTGCGTATCAAGCGTGCGCGGCAAACATAACGTAAGGGGTAGTTCGTAGCGTGTTTCGATTCTTAAGGGAATCCTAAAGTCCTCGTTTTTACCGATTATTTCTCAAATAGGTATTTTTCTACCTGCCTTTACACGGATTTGAAAACCCTTTTTTTCATAATTAAATTATAAACGACAATGCAGTCCAAACCGGTCGATTTTATTCATCCAAAAATAGAAAAAAATTAATTTTTCTTAAATTATAATTTTTTTATCGGCTTCTAAGGGGTGTCGATTCGTAACAATATTTTTGGATATTTAAGTTTTATTACACGTATAAAACAATTTGGACCACACTAAAAAAGGAGTCTAGTTATCAAGTATTGAGTAAAATAATTTCAACCAAATGTTGAGGTAACGTAACTAAAACATAATTTTACTTTTACAAATATTTAATAAAAATATTACCTACATTAATACTAAAGATTTGTAAAGATAAAATTATATTTCATTATATTATCTCAATTTAGTTGAAATTACTTCACTCAATATTTAGTGGCCCTAACCAGACACTTTTTTTCAGTGCAGAGATGAACATTACATGAACAATGTTGAGTTCTTAGAATTAGATTTAGAATTAGGCTTACATATCTAATACGAAAGATTAATTCGAAAATTTGTATATGTGCGCGCAATATTGAGTAATAATGTATACTCTCTAAATCTCACTGTGGAGTGAAATCTCATTTGCCACTCTTGAACAAGAGTGCCGTATTCACTCTTTTTTCAAGACTCAATTATTCGAGGCTAAATTTTCAATCTCTTCGACTGAGATTTCACTCCACGAGATTTGGAAAGTAGTGTCAATGAGACATGAATCGTATATGATGTG
>NW_017304438.1:2844530-2852144 GCF_001594115.1 Trachymyrmex septentrionalis | reverse complement strand
AGGCTAAATTTTCAATCTCTTCGAGTGAGATTTCACTCCACGAGATTTGGAAAGTAGTGTTGTGTGTCAATGAGACATGAATCGTATATGATGTACATAAGTCCTACTGAACCAATAAATTAAACGATTTTAAGATTTGTGTGTGATTGACTTTAGGATTAGTCTCAAAACACAATAAGTGTAGCAAATCTTAATTCTCAAGATCAATCATAGTCGAGTTTTTCTCACATGATTGATTAATTCCTTAAGGCTTAAAGTTTACTGTATCTATTGTATTCTGAAACTTACCTAGATTAATAATTAATTATGATTTTATAGATCGAGTTTTCCTCACCTAATTATTTTAGGTATTTCCAATACAATACAAAATGTAAAATAAAAATTATTCTTGGAAAATCCTGTGAGGGCCGAAAAAATTCTCTTATTGACTTTCCTCTTTTTAATGATAATGTCGCGACTATAAAATTGTTCAAGTCCGTTAGTCACATCGCGCAACGTTCACGGACGACGTAACTCTTTATCCTGCCGACCGTCGCGTTCGTTTGTTCGATTACGGAATCAGTGAAACGGTAACGTTTTATACGCCAATCTACGTACGGTACTATTTCGCGCGAAAAACAAAAAAAAAATACCCAGTGACGAATGTACTGAACAAACAGCGACATTTTAGGAGATGTATCGTTGAGATTCACAGCGGTGGACTGAAAACTGGATCTCTCCTAGCATTATGTCATCTTTTAACATAAACGTGACCCTCTTTAGCATGCAGCGTTATCGCGAATATTTCCCGGGATAACACGGGAGACACCGTCGGGAACCGATTAACGAACGAGCACGGAACTGCTCTTGTTTCGCGTTAAATCCAGATCAGCTGAAAACACGTTCCAACGCGGATTCGTTAACGTTGGTCGCTATTCCGACGCACAGAGGGAAAAAAAAGAACTGCCACCGAGGATCTCCATAATCCAAGTTCACTGGCGTCGTCGCATTTTTACGAACGTACCCGACATAAAATTCCATCCACGTGGGCCTTGTTCGCTTCGCGAAAACAAGAAGACGGGAAGGCGCGATGGGCTGTCACGCGCTGAAAAACGAAAAGGTCGCGCCGGGAACAAAAGTCGCATGGACATTATCCTCGTCCAGCTGGAGGAAGAAATGATATTAGACGTGAAACAAACGAAGAAGGAACAATGAAGGAGGATGGAAATAAACTGGATGATGCGAAAGGGGAAAAATAGAATGATACATGAGGCAAGAAGGGAGAAGCAGAAAAAGGAGTACAAAGTAGACAGAAGTGGAGATGCTAAGACAAGATAAAAAGAGTACGAATGGAAGATAGGACGAAAAAAACATAATGAAAAGAAAGAAAAGAGGAGAGGGAGAGGGAGGAGGGAGGGGGGGAGAGAGAGAGAGAGAGAGTTAGAGAGGGGGGAGGGGAGAAGGGTGAGAGGGAGGAAGGGAGGAGTGCTCACGGTCTCGGTATTTCATGAAACCATGTAACTTCCGACGGAATGTACAGTGGCAATGGTCGCGTGTATATATCACTTCTACCCTTAACCGACCACCCTCTACGGGTATATACGGCGTCAGCGACGTTCGTGGAGGCGCTCGCTGACCGTGACGCATTTTACGCTACGTGCTCGCTGTCGCGTTGACTGAAATATGTGACTGAAAACACGCGACACATTCGAAATTGCTGTCTTCGGCATGCGGCCGAGTCTCTCGGTCGAGTCTCTATCGAGTAAGAGACATTGAGACATGTCACTGCATTGTTGCTCAGGCTGAAGCTGAAAGCTCTCAGAACGCCGAGAGATTTATTCGACGATTATAGAAAACATTTGCAAAATCGCGACATACCGATGATGCACGGAATGAAATGTAAACGATACACCTATTATTTTTTCCAACAACTTAAAAGATGACAAACGAGAGAAATATTTCTGTTTTCCATCGAAGCGGATTTTGATGCTTATATAACAATGTTTATATACAAAATTTGCAAATACAGTTTTTCAGTTCTGTAAACTGTGCATAATTTGCGATGTTATTTCTTGCTTCAATTTATGATTACATTTCAACGTCTGACAAATCGAATTGACGCGCGATTTACGGAACTAAAATATGTTTTTACAAATTTGTATTATGGGCATTATTATTCGTAAGCACCGAAATCCAGTTCCGATCGAAAATGAGAATGTTTCTCTTATTTAATTTATTCTTATCAATCTAAATTTCACTTACGATTTAATTAAACCGATAATACTCTATCAAATATTTTCACGACAAATCGTGAAGGGGGGGAGGGGGGGAAACTGAATAATGATATTCGACGAACAAAACTTTTCGTAGTAACAGAATTATTTCTCAATCGTCTCTGTTCGCACGTGGACGCAAGCGGATTGAAAAATGGAAGACGACTAAAGTAAGAAGCACGGGCTTCAAGACTTTCTCGATGGTGTCGAAAGAATCACGGGAATCTATTTTTTTTTTCTGTCTCTTTCTCTTCTTTCCCTCTCTCCATCTATCTATCCATCACGGGTCCGATCTTTTCGAGAACAGTTGAATAATAGAACAGAGTCGTCGTAGCTCGAGACTGACCAACCTGTATTCTCGCATCCTCGGACTAGTCAGGAATAGTTGTGAATAACGATGCCCGAGAGAGCGCTGGCTCCTTGTCGGAGCTGGTGCTCGAAGCATCAGAGCCATCAACCTAACCCTACCAACGTCCCCTTTTTCGTTCGCTACAGAAGAGAGTAACGTATAGTGTGTGTTGACTATACACTTTCTATAAAATAAAATACGTGTCATCACCGTCTTCTCATACCAGACACATACAGAAGACAAGGAGAAGAAGAAGAGGAGAGAAGAGGTGCTGTCGTCTCTTGTTTCTTCATCCCTTCTAAACACGACGTGATGTGAAAGGCAAAGAGAACGGGGTATCGAGTTTGAGCGCCAATCGATGGCGAGGCTTCAATCGCCGACTGACGTAAACAGATATTTTTTCGCATCTCGTTCAATTACTCGTCCAGAAAATTGCACTGAGATTTTAATTCAGATATGATAGCGGAATCGTTAAGTAGAAAAATTGATTAATCATACTTTTTTCATCTTTCTAAAAAAGTAAAAGGTTTTATGAAAATAAATGCATAGAAATTTTGGCTATTTTATTTTAATAAGATTATCACGCGAACGTGAAAAACAGAGAGAAATCTGTCCGCGTATGATGATACTGTCATTTCCGAAAAATATCTATGTAAATTTTTTCATCGCGTGCTTTAATAGACTAATAAAATAACATGCTCACGAAAGTATACATAAATCGTTCACTTTTCAATTAAACGAATAAACTGAAACGCCATCGTTGTTATGAGATCTCTCTCTCACTTTTTCCACGTTTTCTTTAATTAATATCAGCATGTCTTGATTAAAATATATATCATCAATTTTTAAAATATGCCATATCGTCATCGTAAAAAACGGTTTCATCGACGATTTACATGCAGACGTGCAGTAGAGACGCTCATCGATAAATTAAAATTCAATGATTTACACTGTAATGTGTGACACAGTTCACGCGGAAAATGTAAGTTAAAGTGAAAGAAAAGGAATCGACATTATAATTATTGAAAAAAATTGAAAAAGTGAGAAAAATTTAAAAATTTAATAATTCGCATCTATAATGTTATACCTTAATTTAAAGTATATTTTTGGAAGTGTAAAACATCGAACTTGATTATGATATATGTTCAACCCGCATATTTTTTTCAGCGCTCTTGGTCAACCTAAATTTATAGAACAATATCCAATGTGTTAAGCCAGCAGAACAAACAAGAAAATAAAACTTAGAAACAGTTACATCAAGATAAACCGAGCTAAAGCGGTGCAATTAGATCGCGAGAAGAGTAAAGCTGAGACGGGTGGGCCGCTTGACACTACACGTTTGGCCGCGGAAAACAAAGTAGAAACCATTCGGGATGCTGACCACCTCCGCTGAAGTTGACGAGCAAATGGGGAGAGAGCCGGAAAACTTAACAATGCCCGGAGGTCACATCACGGCGTAGAAAGATCAAAAGTAGAGTTTCGCAAAGAAAAGAGAAAAAAAGAAAAAAATTGATCCGGCCGGGAAAGGTGAAATGTCAAAAGTATCATTCCTCATTCTCGCCTTGACACTATTTAATGGCTTTTACCTGTAGGTTTCACAATGAATTCTATACGATCGACTTGCTACAAATGTGTCATAATAAAACAATAAATTTTAATTGTATATTATAAAGATTGCCATTTTTTCAAGTCTTCCTTACAATTCTTAGTCTCTCTTCTTGATCTTTCGTCCTCAGAATATAACATTAGCATTCGTCTTTGAGGAAAACCGAATTTATCGGGATCATCCCATATATAAATTTCTTGATTAGAGAGAATTTATCTGCTGGAGAAATCCGTATAGAGCGCGTGCAGGAAAAAGCGACTTATATTTTCTTTCGCGACAATCCGACCCACGCCGATTCGAGCTGAGGAATATACATGGGCATTCGGCCAACGTGCCATTTTGCCGCGAGCACGGAATCCTCTCTCGACACCTACAGAATTATCGCGCAGTCCGCCTTCCGTTTTACAATTCCCGGGGGATCCCCGGTAATACGAAGTGGATACTTATTTTCCGACACGGGCGAATGGACGCGGCTGCGGCGCGACTAGCTTCATCGTGAAATCCACTGGAGACATCCAAAAGTGTTTTATCGTTTATTCGTTGCATACATATCAAGCATTGCGACCGAGATTTCACATTGGATATCCTTAAAGAAATTGTACATCCAGTAAAAGGGCATGTTGTACGCAGGTTGTCTCAGAGAAAAGATTGCTTTGATTTAAAGAAATTTCGGTTAAATGAAAAAATTTCTTTCATTTAAATATTATTTTTTAAAGCCAAATAAATTTTATTTGATTTAAAAAAAATTATGTTTAAATCGAAGAATTTTTTTTACAAATAAAAGAAATGTTTTCATTTAACCGAAATTTCTTTAAATCGAAGCAACTTTTTCTCTGATAAAACACATACATATATTAGTATTGACGCTTTAAACAAACTACGTACATGTGAAAGTTGTGTTCATAACATTCTGTTTTTATTAGGCAACACATTTTATAGATTATTTATTTTATTTAATATTAATTTTATTATTACAAACAAAAATTTTAAAAATAACAAAAATCTAATTTTGTTTATATAAATATTTTAAGTACCAAAAATGACTTATGAAAAGTTTCATTAAAATTCATCAATTAGTTTATAACAAATAAATATTTTGTTTATTTATTGAACAATTAATCTGCATCTCAATGTAACTTTACATAAATATTTTTCAATTCATAAACTACTTATTTAAAAAAATTGAGATTTTTATCATTATTTTATAACATTTTCACATATTTCTATTAGAGTACAAATCTAAAAAATATTTTTTATTGAAATAACTTTTGATCCAGATGGTTATACCTGACTCTAATATTTTTGTATTACTTTTAAATGCAATTTAGAATAATTTGTAATTTTTTCCAAGTAATTCTTAACATATTGCATTTGCCTTACAACCTCATTAAATAAAACTTATGCTTACTCCGATACGTAAGAGTCATGTATTCGTCTATTATCAGCAATATTTGTATCTAGCTTTAAAAAAATATATTTTGTTTAGCTAAAACAAGCAATAATAGGCATCGAGTCCACAATAATCTCGCACGTACGGCGAAAAGAAGCTAGGCTCTCTTCGCAATATATGATTTCTTCGATTTCTCCAAAACTCCCTCGTGAAGCATTCCTAACTTGCCGAAACTTCAAGATGTGATATATCGAAGAGTCGAGAAAAATTCTATTCCCAACAGACGAAAACTCGATGCAGCCACGTGTTTTCTTCGCGTGGAAGATCTCATCGTGGACTGTGAACTCTCCGCAAAGAAGTCGACACAAAATCTCGATAGGAACTTTCGAAAAGCTTCCGCCCTCCTCGACATTACTTCCGCCTCCGCCTCGCCGTCATCTAAAATCCGTTTCCTAAATCATATACCTAGCCGAAGTTACTTCCACTGTAAAATCACGCGCGTGTAAAACCCGGCAATAAAGAAAGAAATACGCGTGCACATTTTTTTTTTCAAAGAAAAAAACGGAAAAGAATCAACGAATCGAGAAGCACTTGAATCTACCGGGTTCAACGACAGAATATTCAAAAAAATTTCAATACAAAGCATTTTTTTTTAAAACTCACAAAGTAGTTAAATTACTTTCCATTAACCACCACGATGATAGCAAACTTACTAACATTCTTATTGGTTTCTGCAGAAATAAAAATAATCTATTGTTGGCGGAACTGAATGAAAATGAATAGAAAATAAGTTGAAAGAAAAATAATCTAAGAACTAAACCAACTTGTATATTCTAATTATTATCGATATGTCTACCGCACTGTATCTTACATCTCCAGAGAGTGTATCCCAACAGAATACGTTGATGGCCAATGAAAGCAAGGCAAAGAGCCCCGCAGCCATCGAGAATCAAGCCTTTCGAAAGAATTGACTCGCGGAAGGGGATAAAACTGACGGCATAATAGCGATTTCCATCAGGAGACGTTTAAAGTACTGTGCAAAGACGTCGGCGCTACTACCACTATCGGAGATCGGAAGCAGCCCTTGTGGGGGACAAGGGAATGAATAGAAGCTTCCAGAGCGATGAAGATGGCGAGTACAAGACAGACGGAGACAAGGGGTGAGGGGCGAGAAAAAGAAGAAAAAGCGAAAGAGAGACGAGAGAAGAAAGAAAGACACGACGGCAGGAACGCACCCGACGTTCGACTTATTCAAATGAGCCGATAGATTGAGCCACGAAGGTGCCATTTGTTTCTTTCTCGAAAGCTTCTCGTACACCCCCAACCCGATTTTTGTCGCCAAGACTATTTCTCTTTCTCCCGTTGTCACGTAGTATCTCGAACGGATTTCATACAGCAATTGTTAACGTTAAAAATGACTTCAAACACGTTTCATTATTTGCTAACATTATCATTAAATAATACCGTTAAGTCACGTTTATTTCATTATAAGTAATTATATTAAGAAGTAATAATATATTTAATGACTATAATTTTTGCACGTTTTAAGATACAATAAAAGTAATGCGATGACGGATATTTAACTAGTGAGAGAAGAAATGAACCGAGAAACTAGTTGCCTGGATACACATATATACGCTCTCGTGAATGCATCCGTGACGCTGACCAGTCAGGATATAATGGCCGACCGCGAAGAAGCGAGCAATTCTCATTGTTAACGAGTGTGGGTCATGAGAGTGAAAATAAAAATCGTTGGAAGAAAAATAGCCGAAGGAGAAGAACGAAAACATAGATGCGCACCGAGTATGAATTATGGACAAAATATTATTAAAAGAAAAAAGGGTTTCTCTTTTCTACAAGGGAGAATATTTAAATCTTCATTTTTCGAACAAATTACACTAATTAAAATTATAACTGCTAAAGAATATCTTTATATGTAGAAATTTAATTTTACATAACGAATTTTAAATTCATTATTTTAAGTAATAAAGTTTCGAAATATTATATTTATATGTAA
>NW_017304438.1:2840052-2844430 GCF_001594115.1 Trachymyrmex septentrionalis | reverse complement strand
ATATATATATATATATATATGATACATTAAAAAGACAGAATATATTATAATAAAATTTCAATGCTTATAAAAAAGTGGTAATATATAGATATAAACATACATTACATCCGAACTTTATCATTGCAATTTCTAATAACGATTATAATGATAATGGCGACATGCATAATGAAGATGTAGAAAGTTAGAATGAAAGGTACAAGAGCAGAGAGGATAGAGAGGAAAAAAGCGGTGCAATGGGCCGACGGGGCATTCTTCCGATTTTCCACGTCATTTCTCCGCATCCGTTGCGATAGAAAATTCTCTCCGCCCGCTGATACGACGAGGAGAGGAGAAAGAATCAGTCGACCGGACTCGAATCGGTGCGTCCGCAGTAACGTGCGAGAATCGTAAGCGCGAACTCTCTCCGCCGGTCGTTCTGCACGTGTTACTTCCTCTTTTTCTCCCATCCGTCCGGTCGTTCGGCGCACCTACCCTCTACCCTCTTATTTGCTCCTTTTCCCTTGCCTGCAGTTTCTCACTTTCGAGTCTGTCTGGTACCAACGTGAAAATCAGCACGGGGGAAAAAGGGAGGAAAAAGAAAAAGGAAGAACGGGAATACTTTGTTCCTCGAAACCCTCTTTTATACTTCCCTTCGATTGACGCTGCACCGTAACGAGCACCACCGGCTAAAAACATGATCGCGCGTAATCGGCGCCCTTATGTGATTTTAATCGAACGGCTACGAGCTGCATCCGCGATCGAGATTCGCTTCTTTGAACGATGTCAGGATCCCCGTAATAAAAATGTAAATCTTGCCTCTATCTATTACTTGTTTCAGTTATATCACACAAAATTGTATTTTATCATATATAGAAAGAACGGTGGTTTGCTGAAGCGTCTAAAAATTTACAGATCTGAAAATAATTTTGTTTGGACCATCAAAATAATTATGTAAAATATTTTAACTGGTTGCTGGAATGTTAAAATTTTTTGCATCACCGTCATCAATATTTAAACGTTCTACACAATTATTTTTATGGTCCAACGAAATTATACATTTTCAAATTTGTACCCAACTGAATTTTTAGATATTTCAGCAAAACCAAATGCATTGTTTTTGTTGAATATTCTTTATGGATTTCTCTTTTTCCATTTAGTGAACGAAATTATAAAAGTATATTCTTGTTATATCCATAAGCGGTGTCTTTCTCATTCTCTGTTTCTTGTCGATGTAATCTCACTCATGTAAGAAAATATCTACTCGGAAGATACTTATAAGTCTTCGGTTGAAACACGACGACTAAATAAGCGAAGGTGAAACGCGAACACAGCGGGGACGACAAGAAGAAACCATACTTTGATACCGGAAGTGGTCACGATCTATGTCAATACATACGTGCTCAGGTGCACGATGCAAGCAACTAGTAAAAGTAATTTTATATCCCACTTTAATAGAGTGAGAGGGTGAGAGAGAGAGAGAGAGAGAGAGAGAGAAAAAGAACAATAAAGATGTTGCATCAAACTCAGGCTTTCTACTGACCGTGAGAACGCAATTACATTCGTTGGTAACATGCTACTCATAAAATAAAAAACGTCCCATTGTCTCTTTACGTTTCTCTCTACAGCTCCAAGCTAACGATTCTTCCGAAAATGATAACGTTTACGCTAACTTTGCTGTAAGTAGCATCTTTCCGGGGACACGGTAATTTATAACACGGCACAAAGTCTCACAATCACGCATTGCGTTACAACCCTCCGCGAAATTTCGAATTCAATGAGCGCGAAGTAATAAATTTCAACCAACAATCATTCGTGAGGTCGGCTTTTAATGACCCTATCACGAGCTCGTACCCATGATATTGGAACAACCTGATCGATTAGGTATATCGAATGTTTCGTGACTTTTTCCTTTTCTCTATGACTTCGCGACCGAAGTGATCAATTCATTTTATTATTTGCCCGATCTTCCAATTTAATAAAATTCTTTTATCTCAGCTCTTTATTTATTCGTATTTAATGAGAAATATGCGAATAAATGCAATTCTTTGTTCGAAGCTGCCGCGCTATTTGTTGCACAAAAAACGAATTCTCGTGTTGGCAATATTTAGCAGTGATTAAAGATACATTTAGATTTGAATTCTTCTTTTAAATAAAAATTATTTTAATCAACAAGCATTATGATAACATTTGTTTTTTTTATATTTTCAAGAAAATATATAATTGTATTACGAGACAGTGCAGTAGTAAGCGTTTGATTGAAAATCTTTCATTGGTGCCCGTCCATTGATTGTTTTTCATTATTATATGAGTGAATGATAGAGGAAAGGAACAAAAGTAAAAGGAACAAGAGTAAAAAACAAAAGACCGAAACTAAGTCATATCAAGCCATCTTTCGTCCCAGCTCCGTCACCTCTGCATCCATACGTCTCCATACTTTCAGGAGTAAGAAGTCGCTTTCCAGCCCGTAAAAGTGAATGCATAAAAGTGCACGTCGCGAATGCATAAAATGGCGAATAAACTCCGTCGTAGAATATTCGTGCTTACTTCTTCCCCTCCCCCCCTTTTTCCCCAGTCTTTCTTTTCTCTCGCATTCCCCTGTTCTTGTGCTTTCCCAGCTTCCGTTTGACGTTACATACGAGCTTGCACCACATTCACCTTTTCCTTGCACTTTTACACCTTCCGCCCCCTCCCTCAACCCCCAACCGGCACAGAACTATATCGCGCAGAATGCGTTCTATACTCGAATCTATCGACTTTCATCGCGCCTGCCATCCGGACCAATCTTGCACCCCCATCCCCGCGAAAAATCGTAACGTTGCGGGGTAAGTGCCAGGAAGCTTGCATACTCTCCGCACCTTTGACAATATCGACTATGTTCGACTCCTGAGATTTTCATCGGTGCATCCGCCGATTTTCGAGTGAAAGACTGCGAACAACACGATGGGAGAACGGCAGGATTTTCAGAACGGTGGAAAGTCCTCGCGAAGAAGAATGTGTACGTCGTAAAATCAAAAATCACTGTCGTCTTTATGAGAAAGTTTTTGTATACGAAAGGTCGTTTCTCAAGAAAAGAGTATCTCAGATGAGATATTTATATAATCCTCTCGTCATTACTTATCTTACAATTAGTCTCGCACAACGACATACATATATACACAGACCAAACGTTCCCACACTTTTCAGTGATGAGGGATGAAGCCAAAAACTGACAGTTTAAGGTTTTTCATTTTCTGACTAGCTTGTGGTTAGGCTTAACTTGACGTTTCACCCAATGGACTTTGTCTATTGATGCTTTCTAGCAAGCACAACAGTGTGACACAATAATCATCTTCGTTTAACATTAGCAAATAACAAGGATGTAATAATTGTGTTATTCACTGTGTCATCTGTATCTTTTGCTGGAAAGCACCCTATAATTTCAGTCGTGATATAATGTGAGATCTAGTGAATAAAATCATCACAATAATCATGCCAATAAGAGACGACACATGTTGTTGGTGTGTATATGTTTATTCAAATATATATAACAGATTAATTGCGTGATTAATCTATTATGTATATATATATATATTTGAATAAACATATACATACCAACATGTGTCGGCTCATATTGGCATGATTATTGTGATGATTTTATTCATCCATAATGTCATGGGTAAAGTCCAGTGGAAATGAAATATCAGATTAAGCTTAACCATAAGTTAACCAGATAATGAAAAATTGAACCTAAGTGACGTTGAGCATCTGTGCTATCTCACACCTGCGACTGTCAAGAGCACTTCTCTCTCTCTCTCTCTCTCTCTCTCTCTCTCTCTCTCTCTCTCTCTCTCAAAATGCTTGGCCTACGCATACATATACATATACAGCTGATCTTATAGCTCTTTTCAATATTAAAATATGTCCTCGATGCCAACAAGGAACGGTAAGTGAGTCACGTGGAGCTCGATGCATTTAGCTCGAAAGAGTCTTTACTGTATTTTTCCTGGCCGCGCAGAGGCGTGCCAGGAATATAGGCATACACTTTATCCGCTAGCACTATACGCGTGTAGAGCGCGTGTATAAAATTGCGCTCGTATATCATGCGAGATCAAGCGGCGGCCGGATATTCGCGCTTTTTGCATTATCCTTCAATAACTCGGAAAGTCTATATCGTCGCGCGTCTATATCGTCACAAGTTCCCGTTCTCTTTCCTTTTAGTCATCGCGATTGTATTAGCCACGTTCAGATACCGGATACGTAAGATACTGCGCAGCATCATCGATAGCAAACCACGCAACGTACTCCTTTCAACCGTAATCCTTTTAATCGGCGCTTAAAGCAAGCGCGAACGATACGTTCGTTCCTTGAAAGAGAATCGAGAATGAATGCCATCATGAAAAGCGAAATGTATACGGCGTGA
>NW_017304438.1:2801563-2839952 GCF_001594115.1 Trachymyrmex septentrionalis | reverse complement strand
TTGAAAGAGAATCGAGAATGAATGCCATCATGAAAAGCGAAATGTATAGTTAAGCACAATGGGTCCTCGGAAAACGGTACGGCGTGGAAGATGAAGGGGATGCAGCGAGTTTCACTCGTGTTCGCACTTTATATGCCGGTTCACGCGTGCAAACAATCAGCATACGGCTCTTTCTCTTTCTCTCTCTCTCTCTCTCTCTCTCTCTCTCTATGCGCTCGCTCGTTGCACGTCGTCGACGCGGAAAGACGTTGCGGGCGAAGTGAGAATGTAAATCAGATGACGCGCGGAGTCGCGGAGTTACACGACTCAAGCAGTATGAAAGGAACACACCGTCTTTAACACACCGTAACGCAGACAGACGTTTCGCCGACAGCACAGTTCAAAATTTCTTTCCGTTTATCTTGCAATAAAATCTCGCGATATTCCTTAGATATTCGTTCTTCGTTCTTTCTTCGATATTTTCAAATCGCGAATGTGTGCGCGCGCGCGCGCGCGCGCGCGACTTGAGAAAGATTTCGCACGACGAGTATTGAACGATGTCCTGCTACAACATTATTCGGTAATGTATAAAGGAGAAGGGTGGGAGGTTTGAATCCGTTTTGATTGATATAAAATTTGCATCGGAATCCATACATTGGTATGTCTCGCCACGACGTTATTGCAGGGCGAAAATAGTGCGTCGGACGATTCGTTCGGTCGTCGGACCCGCGATCGAATCTCGCGAACGTCACGGCGATCGGAAAACGCGATTGAAAATATTTACGAGGATATGGGTGTCAGGGCGCATCATCGTCCGTTTCCCCGCGGTATTCGAGACAGGTATATCCGTTCCGAAAGCCTTTTGCGTCTGACCGGGTTCGATTGATCGTTCTACCTCCGGCTGGTATATATTTGAACACACAATGCGGCTCGACTTTAATATATCGCCGATATTACCGGCTTGCGGAAACGCGCTGAGAAGGAGTAACGTGGAAGCGGGATTCAGGGAACGAACACGCGGTAAAAGAGAGAAAAGGAGAAAAAGGAAAATAAAAACAAAGAGAGAGAGAGAGAGAGAGGGGGGGGGAGAAGTACGTGAAAGAGCTTGTGGAAGTTCACACAGGTTTTGAGAGGAAACGGTATTTCATAAAATCAACAGATAAAGCGACGATATAATAATATCGATGAACACGACTGGCTTTTTGAAGCTCCCAATTTCGCTAACTGGCTCACCCCGCGCGAATTGCAAACTGTCGTTAAACGACATCGGTTATTTGCATTTTCAACTGCTCGTATCACTCATATACTCATTACGTAATACGTGGCATGCGAAAAATTGTTTTCAATCGCTGAAAAGGCGGAGGAGAGCGTACTACAAAATGTAAATAACCAATTAAAACGGCGGAGCTGCATTTAAATGAAGTCAGGGCATGCGAAGCTTGGCCGAGGGGCAAGCTTAAGGATTACTCGTCTTTAAATTATTTTCCGTACCGATTCCTCGTCTCTCCCGGTAATCGCGAGCCAGCTGCAGCGTGCATGAATAAATTAAGATACTCGGTGCAGCTTTAGCGAGGAGAGGAAACTGCGCCTTCAAAGAAAAGTTACCTCATCGGTCGCCGTGGACGATGGAGATAACATTACGGATCGCTGCACGTGTTGAAGCGAGATAAATTATTTATGAATTTTTTCCAACTTTTATTTACATTCAAAAGAAGGAAAGAAAAAAACGAAAAAAGAACTCGATTATCTAACAATATTTTTTTTAATCGGTCATTCATCGGTCACCCGTCCCCTTATTGCCGAGCTCGCGGTTTGATTAATTCCCCGGTGCGGAAAACCATTTTCCCATTCATTCCCGAAACGTCGTCCATCCCTTTTTTTCCGCGTCCGTCCTGTGCGTCTATTCAGGCGCAAAGAACCGCCGCGACACGGGGTTGATTTCAATTAAGCACGCTAACTCCACCGAGACACCCTTTTTTTTCCCCTCAGCCGCCGCGCCATGTCGCCAATGCTTGCATTCAGCGCGCTGAAAGAAGTCTACTTGCGGCGATGTCGGCGCAAAAATTTCACCCCGCTTATTTTCCCCGCTGACGGAAACACAGGACGCCGGGATGTCAGGCAACGAGATGATGAAACATAACCGAAAACATTCGCAGCCATCGCACTCTCCATCGAGAGACATTAATATTATGAGAGACCAAAACAATTTTAAATTAAAAACAATTTTAAATTGAAAACCGTCTTGTCTCTAAATACGCAGCGGACATATGTATCTTGTAGATTTTATAGAATACATTGTTAACAGATACATCAGTTTTCGGTTGACAATCCGGCGTCCACCGCGACTTCCGAGTTATAACATTGTCAAGAAACGTATACCAATCCTCAACGGAAGAATTACACGGTCCGGCGATATGTACGAACGTATGTATAGACGTATACAAACGTATGTATCCATCTTGAAACGTAGAGACGGAAAAGATGTCCCTAGGCAGAAGGAAGATTTCATGTCGTTTCAACGATGCCAATATTATCCTCGAGTCTCTTCAAGAACGAGTCTTTCGCGACATACGCGCTTCGTTCTGCTGGAAAAATATTTATTCGACCACGATGGAAAGGAGAAGTCTCCCTATACTTATGACAGACGCACAGAGTACAAGCCGTGTTCCGTGGCTATATGTGCGTGCATCGGCGGTCCCTTTTGGGTTTCGCCGGGGACGAGAAATCTCAATCCGCTTGGAGCAACGAGAGAACATGGGCTCGGGGGTCCGAGAATGACGCTAGGAATGAGGTAAAATATGAAATGTACGTTTCAACATAAACATCTGATTTCGTGGAGCGCTTTTTGTGAGCAAATTGTGCGACTGGTACCTTGGAAAAGGAATGTAACTCGCACAAGGGCGCGTGTGTATGCGAGTCTCATCTCGCTTGTACAATATTGTATATATGTATATACATATTGCTTATTTGCTACAATAACGACAGCTCTCTCTCTCAAAAAACAAAAAGAATAAGTTATTTTTGAGTTATTAAAATTTCGTCATTTTAATTTAAAAATGCAATCTAGTTATAATAACTGATTGTAGAGAAATAAAAGTATGGTCTTTTATAATATATTTTTCATTTTTTCTTTATGTTTTCATTCTTTCTTGCAATAAAAAAAAATGACAATTTTTGTATTATGTCGTTGTTAGAGCAAATGAGCAAATGAGCGATATACAATAGACGCATATAAACGCGAAGAAGTTGAATGCATCGTACATACGTGCGAGCGTATAACGTAATTCCATAGGCGTCGAGATTGCGTTCAAATTTGAAAGTACATGTAATGTCCCCCACACGGAAAGAACGATTTTGCTAAAGAATGAAAAAAAAATTTAACTGGAAGATTTGAATACAATTTTGTTGAACATTTTATCAAAATAATTATGTAAGACGCTCGAGTTGATTGTTAAAATATTACAATTTTGTGTAGCATTGCTCATCATGTTTGAATTCTCCACCTACGATAATTATTTTAATGATCCTACAAAATTATTTTCAGAGCTGCGTCTAGCTAAATTTTTAAATATTTAAAAATTTAGTTAAAGACAGTAAAATTGTTTTTTCCGTAGAATTATTTCCTTATAATGCAATTTCCAATGCTCTTTGTCGAAGAATAACGGCAAAATGGCAATAGGAATTTCCATTCGTTAAATATTTTCCTTCGTAAGAGATTTTAATGACTTTAAAGGGACCGTTTACAAAGTGTCATTAAGATTCTTATCAAATTTGGTCTGAAAACATATTCCACGTTACTCATTGGATGAAACAATTTTCCGTTTTAATGAAATTTCTTATCGTTTTATCGTCAAGCGACTGGACAATTTTCGAATGAAACACTTGGCACCTATGTCCGACACGAAGTTCCATTTCGCGTACATGTGTAGCTGGCAAAGGACGAAATAAATCGGCAGGCTGCAGCCATGGTCGATTTGATTTCGATCCTGAAACGCGAGAGCACATCCGAGGCTCGCGTTAATTACCAGCAATTTCGGCATTTCGCTGCTCTTTAAACACTGCCTTGGGAATTAAGCGCGGTGCTATATTGTCGATAGAGAGAGAATGAGCAGCATACGAGAGAGAGAGAGAGAGAGAGAAAGAGAGAGGGGAGGGGGGAGAGGGGGAGATAGAGACGCTCGTTTCTTGCAGCAACGTTTACAATTTATAATCCTATTATAGGATTTGGGATACTCACCGGTGTACGTCACTCCAAGTCGACGAAGCGAAAGCCTCTCTCAAAAGGTATCCGAGTTCTTAAACACAAAAAGAAAAGGAACTTGAGTACGTAAGTAAAGCGATCACTCGAGCATTAATTATGGTCACGTTAATAACGCGACTTATAATTACGTTATTGTGGCTCAAGTAGAGATACTTATCGAAAACATATTATATTAAAGCGTACACAGTAAAATTATTTTCTATTTGTGTTAAAATCAATTCTTATTAAAATTTTTGTGTTAAATTTTTAACATATTCGAATATTCGTTAATTTAACATAATCTAATTGCTTTATTTAAGTATTTTATGCTATATTGATATTTTCAATATTTGTTAAAATAAGACAATTTATAAATAGATGAACAATTAACGTAAAAGTATTGATTTTTAAAACATAAATATTAAGATAAATTAATAAAATGTCTAATTAACTTAATATATCATAAATGTTGATTTTACTAAACAATTAATTAATAATATATTATTATTAATTTAATAAATGTTAATTTAATATATTATAATATAAATGTTAGTTTAATCTATTATAAATGTTAATTTATTATAAACTGAAGAAATATACTTCCACAATTTGCTTACAAATTGTGAGTATTATATTTTTTGAGTCAATTATACGTAATATTTGTGTTATTTCCTAACATATTCATCTTATGTTAATCCACAAAAATTTTAATGAACCGTTTGAGAGATACGTGAAATGTGTTTAACACATTTTTGAACTATGACTTATATTCAACAATATATAAGCGATATTTGAAAAAATATTTAAATTAAATATACAAAAAATATATTCCATCACAATAAGACCAATAGTAAGTGCAACGTTAGTTACAGCAACGGTCTCGTGATATATCGAGAATAATATCCGTATAAAATTGATCATTTCCACAGAAAGTATATCATTAATGTCTTCACACGCGCGAGAAAAGAGTGGCAGGGCGTTAATTGATTTTTTATTCGACAAAGCTGCCAGGAGCACTTCAACGTCCCGTAGACGGAAAACGAGCAGCTCGCGATGGAAATCCTCGTGAAAATAGCGTATCCAGTAACTGTTTTCGAGGATCTGAAATCCTCTCAGCGGAAATCTTTCTTCACTGGAATATTTAGCGGCCGAGCGAATCGCAACGGACGCAACGAAAATGCACGGGGAAAATCGCTCCTTCCGTCGGGCGGCAGTTTGAAAGTTCCTCGGAAAACACTTTAATTTCGCGTGAAATAAAACAGCGTCGTTGTTTTATCAAAACTTGAGCGTCTATTTCACGTGGAGGCTGCATCAATGTTTTCTCAATCGAAAGAGACTCTTTTTCTCAAATTATGAACAACCGGCATGTGTACAAACGTCTAATTTTATTGACAAAAGGTAGAAAGCATCTCACTACAGCGTTCACGCAAACGATAACTCATGCTCGAACGTAATGCCGTTCATTTTAACGAAGTTGCGGACAAACCGAAACGCGAAAGTTCCGGCAAAATTAATTTTCTCATACGACCCTTGTAGTCCCAAAACGGAGATCGCAAGAACTCGGTGCAACTAAACGCGAGGCGCACGTGCAATTCATTTCGCTCATTCATTATAGATTTTAATACCACTCGCGTTGGGATCCCATCATAAATTAAATTCTGACAGACGAAACTCCGACGGTATAGCCGAATCTGCGGAATACGATGCGATCTAGCGGAAACACGAAGATCATAATTTTTGGAATCCTCCGATTTCCCAAGTATGATACGCGCTTTATAGTCAATGGGCTAATTTTAATTTTGCTAATTTTAATTTTCTCTCATTTTAATTCCGCGCAACGAACTGAATTTTAATGAATTGCAGAGTAAGCGCGGGAGCGCACATTTCATACAAGCACAATATTTAGAATATTTTCTCTATTCAAATATTACAATTTAAACGCATGCAAAATGACGCGCAACAAAAGCAGAATGTATTCTAATGCACGTGATATCTGTAATGCAATATGTACGTAAAATTTGTGACACGCAGAGTGTAGTATAACTATGGCATTTATTAAAATTATATTAAATAACATAATGAAACAACAATGTAATTGCTCCATACGATATTACGAGCAAGTTTCAAACACGATTGCAAGAGATGAGAGCGCGAATTGCGGAATGGTAAATATTAGGAATTACGCCAATGCGGATTCACCAACGAGCTCGGTGTGTGTTCGTGTGACTGTGACGTTCACACACACACACACACTTCCGACATCCCAGAACATATCCCAGGAGTGCACGCGAGGAGAAGCCATTAAGTGGCACCAACCAGTTTTCCCGTCGTTTCTTCGCGATACCACCGGCTGGCAATATATTTTCCCTCCCTTTTAATTACACGCATTACTTACGCTCGTTAATTAGCCTCTAGCCGAGGATCAGAAAGCCGGGAGGGTGAGTGCCAGACATCGGATGCAAGCATTTGCGTCAAGTGCTACGCGCTCCGTTTTCCCCTTCCCATCTCTTTGCGAGGAGAAACCTTTTTCTTCCCCCGATTATAATGTCGATCTCACGGTCTTTCTATTAAATTAAAAGAACTTGTAATTTATTTCCAATTGGAGAAATAAAATAATTATTGCAATTGTACGTGAAAATTAAGTAACTATAAGGGAAAATTTATTGGCCTCTCGATTAAGTAACTTATGCAACATGAAATTCGCTCAATCAATTAATAGCTACTACCAGCTTATTTATTTTCAATTATATAAAGGGAGATTTATTAACTCTGATATCAATAGTAGCAAAATTTAGAATGCTGCTTAATTGTGCTCTACAATTAATCACCTTAACGCTAGAAAATTTTGAAATCCTCGTCGATATTATCTATACATATATGTGTGTGTGTGTGTGTGTGTGTGTGTGTGTGTACACACACAAAAAAATGAATTCTTAAAGAAATGCATAAATGCTTTAATCCAAGAATATTTTATGCTTAGAACAGCGCCAAGAATAAACAATTTTACGATTAACAATAAATTATTCGTAAAATAAAATAAATTTTATTCTTAGTTCAAAACAAATTTTATTTCAATAAAAGAATAAAGTTGCACTCGTTCAACATTAAATATGCTTATATTAGCATTATTTTTTTCTTCAGTGATACCTATTGTCAACTTACTTCAAACTCCCAGTATGCTTTTTAGTAACATCAAGATGACAGAAACCAATACTGCAATAAGTGACGATAGCTTTGTAAACGAAGTGATTACACACACATTTATAGAGCATGCCTCTTAATATGCACGGAGTACAAGCTCCCAAGGAAAAACTGAATCAAACTTGGATTATATCCTCTACTAATGTAGCTCAAAAGCAAGTGAAATGCTGAGACCGTTCTACCAACCTCCGTTAGTCGTATTGCAAATAAGGATACAATCAGACAACCTCGTCACAATGGTAGAGATTGGCTGCATATACAGGCGGATCCGCCACAACGGATTCATTGCTCATCTCATCCTTTTAATTGTGGATCCGCGAATCTGCTGCGGAAAATCTGCTCACGTGTATAGGCGCCTCTTCATCACGTCTCAGTGACAAAGTCGGTCGGCTGTTCGCGCATCCCCATTTGCAATATAACTGACAGAGACATTAGGACGAGCTGAATATTTCATCCATCCTTAAAGATTGAACCACATTTAGAGATATGTTCCACGAATGCAACAGTTCACTCACAAAACCACCATCAATCATCATTCGCTACACCCATGCACTTCCGACATCTTGATATTACTGATACACACTGTTGCCGCCTGCCGGCGAATTTTCAAATTTGTAATTCTTAATCCAAGAATAAATAGTTTGTAAATAATGCGATTGAGTTTGTTAGAATCGTATAATAATTTTAGAAATAAGAATACAATTTTAAGAATAAAGTACACTTTGCTTAAATCTATTTATCATTGATGCCAGTGAACATTTATAATTGAAGAGAGCATTTTATATTTAAATAAAAGTAAATAGCATTCAAGAATAAAAATATACGAATCAGGAATCCATTTTTCTCTGTATATAGTACTATTTTTCCCCCAACTTTTCTCATACTCAAGAAAGCCGACTTCTTCCCCGCTTTAAAACGTAAAGAAAACGACGCTACCTCCGAGGAAGTAGACGACAACGAGGACGAAGAATAAGATCGGTAAATCGTCGGCGGAAAATCAGTCCTCAGTGATTTTTATACGGCGACATTTCGCGATGTATCCCTATGATATGCCGAGGGCTAAGTTGAAAAGGAATAAGAGGAAAGCGCAAGTTCTTCTCTCTATTTGCATCGAAGCTTGCTGCTCTCCTTTCTTCGCGGTCTCAATTATCGATGCGCCATCGTCGGCTGCCTTTTCCAATTTGCCGAATGGCACTCCAACAGTTGCTGAATATAGTGAACTACATATAAAAATGGGATATAGATATCGCATCTAAATACATTTCAAAATCATCCAATTCATTGAACGTCAAGCGTTTCGATTTGCAGACGAATCGTGTGACACGTTTTTTTTTTTTGTGTAACATGACGTTTGGCGAAACTATAGAATCAGGTAGACTCGGGTAAGTACAGAAGCACTTTCCATGTTTTCCTACATTTCCGGTCCGCGATACTACGCGATGCGACATACAAAGAAGTGGCAAACTAATAACGGACACGTTATCCTCTTTTGAAATATCTTTCATTGAAGTATCGTCTCCATATAGTGATCTACAACTCTCTCCTGACATCGCGACTGCTCATATCGAGAGGATGCCTCATGAAGACACATGCACCGAGCTGCCGGGAAATACAGAGTAACGGATCCGTGCTAATAATTTTACAAGTTGGTCGATAAATTTCTGGTAAGGAGGTACGAGACCGTACCATGAAAATCGTAAGCGTAGAAACGCGGGGATTTGATCGTATATCACAACGGTGCGCTAGGGGAAAAAACTTTACCACCCATCGCTAGGAAATATAGCACCCCACGGTATAGGAAGGATCCTGTAGTGTGCACCGCCCGCTGCTGTCTTATACGTGAATATAACTACTGGTTATATAGTACAAGTGACTACGATAAAATATAAGCAGAGCTGGACTGTTATTTCGACATTTCGGACAGAACGAAATATTGTAATATATCACTTTATGCGCGCGCGCGTGCTTTATAGACTTTTTGCGGAAATGTCATATTTTTAGATACAATCAAAATTTTTCTCTTTCTAGTCTATTATTTTTCGTTATAAAGTCAAAACCAAGTAAAAAATACGAACAAACGTGGATGAGCAAATTTTGTTAAGAGACACGGACAATATTGCGAGTACGAATCCAAATGTATGTCGATGTGAATACACCAAAGGAATAAAACTTGTTACGCTCGTTTGCATCATTAATGTTCATTCATGATCATTCGTCCCTACTTGATCCGGATTCGTCTCTCTCTTAAAGTATATAAACTTGAGAAAATTTTATTTTTTCTTTTAATGATATTAAATAGATTCAAATGCATCAAATTATTTTCGAGAGGGTCTGTCGCAAAAAATTCTTAAGCTTATTAAAAACTTAACAAAAAAGAAACATAACCCTCGAGTCCTCGACTACAGCAACGAATCATTTGGATCCGAAACGATAATTTTAGATGATTGGTACAATTTCTAAATTGTTTCAATCGCCATAAGGCGAAGGCATTTACTTGCATTTTGTATTTTAAATAGGGCGCTTTAAAACTTAGATGTAACTTTTTTTAATCTCAACTGAGGCAATATTTTTCGCAATAAATTATTTTACTAAAAATAATTTAAGACGCTTATAATAGTATAAAATATTAATATCCTTCTATGATGGTTATTAAAAGGATTATCATAGAAGGATATTAAATTCACCTTAAAATACTTAAGCACTAAGATCCGCTTCAACCGACATTATTTCTCTTAACCCCTTCAGACCTGATTTTATTGGAATCGTAAAAAAGTTTTTTTTATTCAACTCAAGGGCACTTTTTAATAAGTAATAAATAAAGATAATTAACTTTTTCCAAAATTTTACCATTTCTTCAACATATACGTTATTATATACATTTGATATCGGATAATGTCGATAGAATTAAATAATTTTAACGGATAATGTCTTTAAATTTGATGTACATTATAATGTACGCAGAGTCTGAAGGGATTATGAAATGATTTAGAGATACACTCGTCGAATACGAATTATAATTTGCTTTTTTTTTTTTTAAACTTAACTTGAGGTTAATCGAGGAGTTAACAAAGAACCATTGCGAATGTCTCTTTGGAGAAGTTACTTCGCTTTTACTCGTGTGACCCATTATACCATCAGTTACACCATCAGATTGAACTGCGCCTTTCAAAGAGGTCCGACGAATATAGAAGTGTGTCATCCAGTTATGACAACGACGTCGCGTGGCGTACTTTTACCAATGACTCGTTTCACTTTCGCACAAGATCTACCCGTCAGGGTCATTCGCGGTGCTTTTCCGCGATGCGAGTCGAGTTCGCTTGCTTTCTCTCTCCGTGAACTTGAAATCGAACTATACACGCTTACGCAGCCAAGCGGTTACGCAATTCGTCGTAATCCCCGGCGCGTCGATTATCTGCGACACCACAGCATCAGGATGAAGCTACTGGAAATGCTGACAGCTCTTTACCAATCAACCTTCAGCAATGTAAACTTTCCTCCTTATTTCATTGTGAGTTTTATAACATTTTCATGCTTTCATGTTTTTATTAAATCTTAAATAACTTTTCCCATTGCCTATAACTTTTTTTTATTAATAAAGATACGTACATTTGCTTAGTCAAGTACCACTATATTCCTTAATGTGTCTGGCGTTTCGATTAAATAAACTTTCCTACAGTACATTTATTGATATAAAAGTAATCTTTATAAACAATCCAATTGGATGAATTATCATATTGCAGTTGCATTTATTTATGGGTTACACTATTAAATTTGTAGTGTTAAATTTATCCATTGTTTCAGTATAAAATAACGATATATTTAGAACAAGCGGTGGCGACTTAAATTAGGTTGACACTACAGATTTAACAATGTAATACGTTAATGTAGAATTAAAATATTATAATAAAGAAAACATCATCTGATAAAATTTCTGCTAAGAATAAATGGGCACTACAACGTGCAAACAAGCCGCAGATGAAATTTGCACATAGCACAAGCGAATTGTATAATAGGATTGCTCAGCGCAGGAGTTGTACACCGCAAATTAGATCTGCTTGATTTCTGATAACATTTACAAACTCTCAGTTAGTTTATACACGTACACACGCCCCGATTAACGAATTACCTGCCGCGCGTCCCCGTCGTCCTCGAAGGAAATGAAGTCGAAGCGACGCCGGAAAATTGGAGACACAGGCGAGAGGAATGGAACCGGATTTATCGCTTAGAATCTCTGCTTGCGTCTCTGGCAGTAATATCCGACGGTGATTCAACTCGTCTCGAGGGTATCTTCGGAGTACAATAACAGAATAATCACTATTCCCACGTGCAATAGGTATATAGTCGTTAAAATGCGACATTAATTATTATTAGTGATACCCGCGATTAGGAAAAGTCGAACTTCGCCATCCTACGTCAATAAAGACAGATGATAAGCGTGAAGATAGATTATAGCTTTTTAACCGTTTGTTAACTAATCCGTCATTGCCACACTGAAAGAAAAGACTGGCTGCCGCAATAAATTAGATGGTAAAATACGGCACAGCGTTTTTAATTGGCTGCAGCAGCCAATTTTTGATTGCGTTAGCCTAACGTCGGTATAGGATTTTGACAGACTAACGCAACGAAAAATTCGCTACTGCAACCAATTAAAAATACTATGCCGCATTCACCCAATCTTTCCTTTCAGTGCATTATTTAATTTCGTCGTTGTCTACAAAATTACAATGCACGGTGCTCTCGCGATATTCTTCCCGCACTCCTAATCTACTACAAAGAAGGAAACAAGCACGCTCCGCGTTCTACAAAGGCTTTTACGTTTTATATTTGTTCTATTGTGTTCTAAGCAACACTCTACAAGTGCTTACGGTGTCGTCGTGCCGGCTATACAGAAATACCAGCTCCACACGCGCCGGTGATCGCGCTAATTATGAGAACGAGATGAGCGTGTGGTGAAAAAAAAAGAATCCATGGAGGTCACGAGGAAAGAAAGGGCCGAGGGCCCTGAAAAATTCCCCTTGCAGCACGTCTACGTAACGAGTACAATGCGCAACGCGCGATTATTCCCACCGACATCACGATATCGTGAATTCTCACAGAGAGCGGAGAGTGCGTTCACTCCGTGCTCGAGGAGTCGTCGACCGTTAATCTTGACACGTGGAATATCCTGTCGCGCACTGTCGATCACGCCTATCGATTATTTACTAGCGCGATCGCCATTGTCCAACTTGTCGCGGGATCGAGATACGTCGTTTCATTGTCTCGCGTATGCCGCAGATAAACCAATTGCGTCTGCAGTTGACGTATACGCGTTTGGCTGCGGTAACTATTCCGTTTGCGTGCACGCACGGTTTATTCATTAAAAATGATTAGAATCGTTTCCGACGACCCCCTTGTATATTGCAATGTATTAACTGCGATGTGTTAACTGAACTAAATGAGCATTGGGTCCTGCGTACAATGGAAGAAATATTATAAATAAGAATAAATATTGAATATAAGAGAAATAAAAGAAATTTATAATAGAATAGAGATTAAACGTAGCGCGAATACGACAAAAGATATAACATGTCTTGTATCTTATTTGTATTATTGTTTTATTCGTACTCCTAATTTTTCCTCTTTTATATCTCTTTGATCTTTGATATTTAATATTTATTCCTATAATATTTCTTTCATCGTACTCAGGGCCTTATTTTCATTTATATTAAGAGACCTCCAACGAATACAATAAATATTATTACAATAGCGGCTTTTATTTTCGAATAAAAGAAACTGTAAGCTATAATTAGCTGAAAAATTCTTGTCCTTCAGAACTTTGCTTGTTGTTCTCCGGTGCATAATCTCATGATAAAATCATCTGAATAGGAGAAGAGAATAGTTTCGAGCATGTGCTCTTGTTAAGTGCATAAGCATACCTTAGCAGTATAAGATGTGCGCGTAAGAGCGAGATATCGGAAAAGGGCCGATCCCGTAAGACCGCATGAAGTAAGCACTGTTCAGCAGACATGTTAATCTCGCCCGTATATATGAACACCAGGGACCGCGTTAGCTTTTACGACCTATCCTTGACTGCGATAATAGCGCTATTTATATGTAGAACTCGGTATTCTCACGACGATGCACGTAACACAGGACAAATGTGTGCACCTGCCGAAGCGTATCTGCTCAAGGAGGGCGCCTCCTAAAAGGCCGCGCGCGTTGTATACAATACAACTGAATCCACCGACACAATTGCGCAACGGATAACGACTTCTATAAAGTGCAAAGAGAACTTCCAGTAGCGAGAACGGAAAATGTGAAAGAACCGCTTTGCGATGCGATAGCATACTCGATAAGGTATGTAAGTGCACCCCAGCGGGATGATTTCTCGTTTCGCTTATAAATCAGAAATGATGCAATCGCTGCCTTTCAGACTGGCAAAAGTTTGAAGTAATCGACTTTCAATCTTTAAAACGAAATTTCACGTATTACATCTCTACATTTATAATCTTGAGAAAACGTTCATAATACAAGCTTGTACGAAAGACAAACTCTATATAATATTTTAATAGCGTAACAGAAATTTAATTCCGAACGTTTTCTCGAAGTGTGCGTGTATTAAGAAATTGGAATAACAGAGAGTTTTTCAATACAATGATTTTTGTGGCGAGATTTCCCAAAGGGTTTGGCAAAAATTCCTTCTCACGCGACCTGCGATAACAGACTTTCTTTCCAGTAGAACGTCAACAAATGAAATTTATATTCGCGTATCATCGTCACGACTATTACTTTATAGTCATACATTTCAATAAGCTCGAGATTCTGTAATGGAGATTGACTGTGGCGAACGTGCAATCGCGCTCGGTGCTTCGATCGACATAACCGATTGCAACGCCGTGCAACCCGATGCATTAACTGCAGCTGCTGCAGCATTTCTGCATAGGACGGACTCGAGAGCAGGATATTACATTATGCGCATATGGGTCACATAAATACATCGATCTCATTAGTCGCCGATAACAATCGGGCCAATTCATCCGATCGCCGTCAATGACAAAATTACTGAGTGAGCGCACGACGACATTTAATTATTCGGTGACCTAAATCAAAGTGCTCATACATTTAATCTGGCTAATTTTCTCAAGCTACGTACTCTCCCTCCCCCCCCTCTCTCTCTCTCCCCTCCCCCTCTCTCTCTCTCTCATTGCATCTTGATATTATGAGATCATATCTTATATCTAATAAATATAAATAAATCATATCTGAAAACATAATAAAATATCAAGAGAAAAAACAAGCAGTAATCACGTATATTTTTAAATAACGTGATGACGTATGAATAACGTATTTTTAGATGAAATTATTATCTCGTTAAAAATTACTTCATTTTGTAATATATATGATAATGTATAATATAATGTGATATGGACAAATTACATCTATTAATGACTGCCCTATTAATTAATCATTCATGGTAAAAAAAACGCTAATAAGACTGCGCTCGTTTCTATACCTATCCTATAATAGCTAATCATTAGCTAATCCGTACTGTACGTCCGGTGATGCACAAAAAAGTACAGCTACCGACAACCTGAATAGGAAAATCAGGAAAACTAGCTCATATCTGATTATCTCGTTAACGACCTCATTGGCAGAAGAATCGATGCAACGATGCTTGACTACACTCCGACATTCTAATTAAGCTTTGGCTAATGAAAGGAACATTTGCAAAAGTTTTTGTGGATACAGTAACGTTCAATAAATTACATTTACATTTGTTTGCTAGAAAATAACTCACTTTTATATTAACGTGCATTTAGAGAGAGAGAGAGAGAGAGAGAGAGAGAGAAATCACTAAATTTTCAGAAAATTACTGAATTATCTCCCTAAGTTTCTTGGAGTAAAATTCCACTCGAAAAATGGAGTGATTACTAAATCCTTCAAGTTGGAGTGACTTTTTCATTCATATGAAGTGAATCTTCCATTTCTATGTCGTGAGGGGATATTTCCACTCGTAATTAAAGAGTGAATCTGATATTCTGTACTGTGACAATTGAAAACATGCATGCGTCGAGCAAAAAGAAGTTCAGTAAGCAAGTCATATTGATCATTGTCTTATTGTCCTATTGATGTTGTATTTTGTTGAGTCGTTATATATTATATAAAAATGGCAACGTTTCATTCAAAATTAAAATAATAATAAGAATTTATGTATACTGAGTTCCAATATTTTTTTTTGAATAAAATTCCTAGTCTCATTCTAAAGTCAGCTTGACATATTTCTTGAAACAAATAAAACGTTGGCTAATAATTAGAGTTAAACCCTTATAAAAAATGAAATGCTACTCTATTCCGAATAGCAATATTTTCACTATCGATTGAAATAAATTTTCGCTTGTTTTGGATAAGATTTTATTCTGAAAAATTTAGAGAAGAATCTTCTTAACGAATCAACGATCGATTCAATTGTTGAAAAAAAAGAGGGAATTTTTATTTTATTTGTTTTTATTGTAAAACGCGAAATAAAAGCGACAAGAGTGTTATAAGGTCACAGATGTGCAGCCATTCGTGACTCTTGTAGAAACTCAAGACTGGCAAGATAGCTAGAGCCGGTCTAATAGCACTTGCTCGAATATCCCGGGACTTGTATCACGGTGGATGGGGCTGAAGTTACTAACTAAACGAGTTTCTCACTAACAAACCCACTGGCACGAAACGATGTCGCTGACAGTCGAGGCTTACAAGGGAATCGGTAGAGAGGTTGCGTTAATATTGTTCAGAAGTTCGCGCTACATGAGGTATAATGAGGCTGAGTGTAGGAGAGAAAGCGAAAGATAGGATGCGAGGTTATCCAATAAACCAAAACAATAAGTTTGACAACGACTTTAGTACTGGAAATAGATGCCGATGATGGAAATAATCGAAAGTGCGTGGCGTTGCAAGTGCGATCAGACCGCTATTGTATGTAGTATACACAACAAAATGCAATGAACTATTCATAACAATAACTTTTTTTTTACGTATAACGAAAACGATACACTGAAAAAAATACTGAATTTTAACGTTTGTTTGAATAGTTTTAAGTAAATATTTATCGTATACACATATATTTATTTGATACAAAAAACCATTAATTTGATTTAACGATCTTTTTTTCTATTGAGTAAATACATACTTATTTACTGTAAATAAATATTTACTTTGTACTATTCAAAGAAATATATTAAGATTTAATAAATTTTTTCAGTAACGTCTAATGTAAAAAATATAAATATAACTTACATACTGGAGAGAATTTTTTCTTAGAATTTACTCTGAAAATATAACAGTCGTGAGACATTGTCGTGAGATATTTCGAAGAATTTTAATGTAAGTCTCTCTCATTCATTAATAAAACTACAATAAAGTATAAAATAAGTTTGATCAATTTTTACCAAAGTGCATACTAAAAATCTTTAAAATATTGTATACCACAACTACCATATTTTATCAGGGTAAATTTTAAAAAAAGATTCTCTCCGTGCAAACGTATCATATATTTCAATTTTACAAATGTAAGTATTGAGAAGAAAATTAGTTGCTTTTATACAGATTTATATAAATGGAGTACTACTTAAAAACAAATTTTATATCTCCTCCTCATCTCATGGATATTCAACAATACATTTAATAAAATATTCGATTAGAATGCAAGGAGCAGCATTGTAAGAATCGAAATGGCCCATGTAGAATAAAATTGCTTCGAACATTCACACGTGCCTAAAATAAAAACAGTTCTGAGCAAGAATATCGCGCGTTCCTTTATCCCGAGGTTTCCAGCAGCGCAAGATGCTCGTCCTTTTTATCTTCATTCGCAAACGGGCGATTGCGGTGAGGATGCGGCCGCGAAGGACAGGGGGCGAAAGGAACGAGAATGAAGGACGGGGGTGGCGCACTCGACAACTTGTGGATCGTTTCATTATCCTGAAGTGGTACTCGCGCAACTTCTAAAGTTCACCGTACAGAAGTCAGGCCATCCGCTGGGGCGGAATAATCATATCACTTAGCGCAAAGACGAAGAGTCTTTGGCGGCGGCCGAGTCTTGACACAATCCTGGAGCTTAGCTAGGCATTCGCCGGGGCTCGCCTCTCGTGAATCTCAGCTTCAAAATTCCTGTCCGCCACCTCTCTATTGTCTTCTCCCCTGAGACACGCACCCATAAAAGACCTTGTTTAGAGCCCTACGCGTCGTCATTCAGTCGCCGGGTATATAATAACTGCGTGGGGGCTGCGTGGTTCGCATACCGTCGCGTTATCCTCCGCGGTAATCTACGATAATAGTTCGACGAGGCGGTTGCGCGTAATCTTATTTTCCACCGTTTAATTTTCCCTCGAGTCACGATAACGGTCGTTTCGAGCGCAGCAATTCACGCGCCGTTGCGGCCTGCGTAAAAATCGCACGGAGCGATTCTCGTCGAGCCCAAACGCCCAATTTCTCGTTCCTGCGCGAGAGTTTTTACTGCGTCGTGCGTAATGACCGCGGTGGATGGTTCTATTTTCACCGTTGCCGTCGTAAAATGCGGGGAAACGGAAATCACGGAAGATTAAATCCCTTCCACAATATTTAGCGCCTCGCCTTAAGCGCTTTCAACGTGGAGGCATCTCTACAATGAGATATCCATCTTCTGATCTTTTCGCGCAAAAGCGATGGCAAATTTGTCGTGCTCTCGTGAAGAGATCGGATAGAATGTAATAAAGTAATGGATGCAACGCTATAGAATATGCACCAAGAATTTTCGAGTCTCGGAATCATAAAAGTATTTGTCTTTCTGCCAAAAAAGTGGAGCACGCTCTGGTGAACTGAGAGAAAACTAAGAGGACTTGGTTTTCTGCTTAAAAGATTGATTGAACTTTGCCAAATCTACTTGAATATAGATATTCATTCTTTACATTTTAGCAATCTGATATCTGCTGTTTAATTCTGATAAAACTAGAGTCTGGTCTTTTTAACTGAACTTCTTGCACGGTTTACTTTTCCTTCTTTCCTCTCCACGTTGGAGAAAAAAAGAAGAGAGGAGTCGTACAAGAAGTTCAGCTAAAAACAACAGACTTTAAATGAGACATGATTTTTATTTTGTTTCTTCAGTTTACAGATAATTTCACAGTTATACACAGTTATACATTGTTTTTCCCGTCAGATTTGCAACGCTAAAAAACGTGAAACGGCAGGTAGAACTCGTTTAAACCGCGAATACCCATGTAGGTGGAAACCCGGATCCCACATTCAACCATTTACGAGCAATCGCGTTCCCCCCGCAAAGTTTCGTCGAGAAACTGAAGGCGGAGGAGGCTCGCAAAAACGGTGAACGCCGAGATGGGTTTGTTCGCGGTGCAGCACGGTGAAAGAGAAAAAGGGGATGGAAAAAAGAACTAAGAAGGCAAGAAGATATACTTGCGCGTGGAGAAGCGAGAAAAAGATACAAAGCGCAGAGACGAGGTGCGGTAAGCCAGTAATTAAATTTGCAACTGTTAATCAAGTTCGAGCGAACGGATCGATGCCAGACGAGAACCACAGCGGTTGCGAAAGAGGGAGGGTTCGTTGGACGGGGGATGGCGGAAGTGAAACATTCGTTGCCAAAAAGAGACAGCGGAACGTCGGTCAATAAAATCGGACAAACAGACCGATCGAGCGGGAGGAAGTAACACTTGAAGTTTTTGATTGGAGATAACCGTGGCGAAATGATCGGGAGAAACAAATGTAAAGAGATAGAGAATGTAAGAGAGAGAGAGAGAGAGAGAGAGAATGAAAGAGACACGGAGAAAAGAATCGTTATTTTTCAATTACATAATGATTTATTTCCTGTATATCTATTGGTCTAATCGCGCGCGATTAACGGTGCGCGTCCGTCCAGCTGTCGTTTCGTTCTGCCACTCATACATAAAAATCGACGCGCATCCGTGAGTACGTGCTGCGTCTCTCACGGTTTTCGCCTATGATCCTTGCCCTTCGTTCTCGTGTGCACGCCCTCGGGAACAACGGAAGTACGAGCCATTACGGACGATCAAGGGGAACGTCGTGAGGGCAGAGAGAACACGACGCTTACGTAGCACGTCGCCGTCACGATTATCATTATCCTTCCCGCGCGCGAATTACGCGTAATTTTACCGATTAATCGACGTGTCGCGTTACGACGCAATCCAGAGCGGAACAACGAGCGGAGACGGAGTGTCCGTACGCAATCACAGTCGGGAAATTAACGACGCGTGTCGGGCTGAGCCCCAGGGTTAAAAAACTAACTGCGTCCGTGAGATCGTTGCACACATCGCTGGTGAGCTCGACGAGATATTTCGCCCAAAAACCCGAAAAATAATACGAATTCGTCCGACAGATTGACAGGCCGATTTAAAAAGAGATTGCGAGCACCCGCTAACTATCGGCAAAATCCGATATCAAATTTCCCCGAGAACGTGGGCCTATCACGATCGAACTGACAATACAGGGACGGAAATTTTTTAACTTGGGCTATATAAAAAAAAAAAAAAATTCGTCGTTTCATTATACGATAAAGATGTCTGGACAGAGTTGTCACAGATTTCCTCATTTTAAGATTCCATAATTTTTTCTTCATTGATCCAAAGCAAATTTTACGAATCTCCTTGAATTTACTTCCGATAACATTCTGAAATTTTTTGCATTTTTTTATCCCGATCTGGAAACCATTAAATATTTTTTATTCATTTAATCGTTAAGTAACGTTAATTGGTAGTATTCCAAAACTGCGTAAGTGTAGGCATATTAAATTTCTTTATAAAGCCAAGGATCTTAATTTTCCAGAAAATTTTGCAAAATTTCCTGATTTTTCCTCGATTTCTCCAATTTCCAAGTTTGTGGCAACCCTGCTGAAAATATTGCTGAGCACAGCAACTAGAAGAAAATTAGCCATTTAAAAGCATGCCCATTTCTAAAATTTGCAACGTAGACCGTTTAGTGTGCACAAGCACTTAATTGGGCGGTGGACTTTAATGGGTTAAACGCGACCAAACTGGCAAAGCAAAATAGCCGATGGAAGCAACCAGAAGTAACGAAATGTGTAAGCGACTCGCTCGTGGCGAGTTAATATTCGTTCGTTAATCTGCTTGAATTTTTGTCCAGCCAACATGGTTGAGGACCATGTGCGAGCCACGAAAATGTCGCAACGTATTCAAGCACCTGATAGCGCGAAACGTAACGAGACTTAACATGAGTGTGTATTCAAAACGCCCTATTCGCTGTTTGTAGATAATTACGCGATTAATTCAACAGATAGCAATAGTAGTTCGTGCAGGTTGTCCGTCTAATTCGATTGCATCAGTTTGTTGCTCAATTTGTCCATTCTGTTATCATCAATAAAGCAAAATGCAGAACGTCGTGGTCGTGTTGTAACATATCACAAATAAGCAACTGTTTCCCATAACTAAAAAAATGATTATTAATTTTAATAGTCACATGTTACTGTAGCTCTACATTTATATTTTACAACATTATATATTTTATAGATTATAGTTTTGTCATTATGTTTATAATCAAAGGGAGGAAACTCTTTATAAAGTAGAACCAATATGGCCAACCCAGACATACTGAGTGTATCGATTGTAACATTTTTTTAGCGCTTTTATTCCAGATAATAGATTCTAATTCAATTTTTGATTCTAATTTTAACCTGCTAAACATCATGGAAAAAAGTAAATAAGTAGATAAGCCTATTGCTTGGAATATAGTTCTTCACGTAGTTTTTATATATCAATAAATATGTTAATAAAATATGTTTATAAGCTTACAAAAGTAACATCGGATCGTTTTATTTTACTTAACATTTTTTCACAAAAAAAGAGGAAAATATACTTAAGTCGTATACACGATATTCACGGAATGTCACTTTGTTTAATCTTTATCCGCACCTACATAAAATCTAAGTATGTCCCATACTTTTTTTATTAAATATTTCCTCTTTTAAATACAACATTAGTTTACAATTTTGGACGCGGCAAAAAATAAAAAAAAAATCACAAAGCTTACTAGGGAGACATAACAAAGTTCAGTTTACCTTACATGAGCGTGCGGAAGTTGGCCCGTGGGCCAATATACCAGTTTCAGCCACAAATGGACTAAATATTTGCGCCGCATTAATTGCAACGGCCAGCGCCTCGATACTTGACTAATTGATATTTGCGAAGCGGTCAGCGTGCGATAATTCCACCGGCATTCCGCTAATTAAAATATGACGCGATCTCTCCTCTGCCCCTCCCCTCCCTCACAGTCGACAACAAGATCGTGCTTGTAAATTCGACCGGGGCAATATGCGTCGATACACGTCGTTGTCGTTATCGTTATCGTCGTCGTCGTCGTCGTCGTCGTCACCACCCTTGTAGTCAACGCATCGAATATCCGGTTGGTGCATACACCGTGCGTTACAACGCGACGCGATGATGCCGGGCGTTTTCCGCGCTGCGGAAATCGATCAACGCCGACGGTGCGGCGACGGGAAATATCAACTGACTTTGTGATTCGTCGATAACTCGCGCGCTGTCGTGCTGGCCGCGTAGAAGTGTGCCAATCAACGATTTACACACAGGGGTTTTCCACATCCCGGAAATAACCCGCAAATCTCTGATTGGCACCTCAATCGAGTAAATCAGACGACGGTCGGATGGCCAGGGATTGTTACAAACACGGACATTCGACAACGACCGGTTATTGCGGTCAAACGGTCGTCGATGTTGTAATGAGATATTTGCGGGTACCTCGGAGTTTAAACAAAGTTAACGGATTACCGTTTGCACTGCAGCTGTGTACTCTCTGTTTGCGCAAATGAAAAATAGAAAAAAATATCCGAGCGAGACAATGACGCGATTGTCAAAACCTTTATTTAGGCGATGGACGTTCATTTAAATACAACAGTAGTATCGCTCTCATAGCGACTATTGTTGCGTACGTTTTGTTGACGGCACGATAAATGCCTTAATCGAACGATAATCGAACCATCTGTAATTAGATATCCGTAATAACCAATAATGTTGCTCTGCATGTAATCCGTAATAGTGTTATAAACGATTACGTACGTTTGTTGGTTCACTCGAGTGCGCAATAGATAATATTATATAGGTACATGCTCGGCGCGTTGTACGTGATTAATATACGAGCGAGTAATATAAATTTAATGATACCGAAAATACTCGCCATCTCGCGTTTCGCGATAATGCAACATGCAACATGCGCATAATAATTATGTAAGCTTCGCTCGATACGGTTTCCAAACTACGATATACTACCGGCCCGAAACCTTTTTTTTTTTTTCATTCGCGAAATGAAACAGCATTTCCACTCTGGCATTATTCGCTTCGACGATACATGATGAATTTCACTTTTTCAGAAACTATTGCGCCTTTTGCATCTGTCACGTCACACAATTTTGCGACTGCAAAGCATTTTCGGTCTGTGATTTATTTTCTGCAGAATGGTCGCTCATACAAGTCATGAATAGTAAAGTATCGATATCGAGAGTGCTGTGTATTAGCAACGTATTATGTGTGATTAACAAATCAAACGATCACGAATGAAAATCTCATTTGGAAATCACAGTGGAAAAAAAATTATTAAATCTTAATATGTTTCTTTGAATAGTACACTAAAAGAAAAATTTTTGGCATTTGTAACAATATTTACATATTACTATAATTGGGATAATTGCTACTATATTAGTAATAATAACCATATGTATAGTCCTATAAGGCAACAAATATATGTATATAATAAACAATTTAAAACGACCATAATTATAGTTATTATAAAAATAGAAATGAAATTATCTCATTAATTTTTAGTAATTCATGTTACTTGGCAGCTCTATATTCATACTTTACAACACTATATATTTTATAGATTATATTTTTGTCACAACGTTTTGTTTATAATGAAAGAAAAACAACTCTCTGTGTAAGGTAGAATAGTTGGAAAAAATAAAAACTGTTTAAAGTATACGTGTGGTGATTATTACTAATATTGCACAGTAATAATCATAATTATAGTAATATGTACGGTTATAAATACCAAATTTTTTTCTTTTCCAATGTACTAAATAAACAACTGCAGTAAATACATATTTACTCGATAAACAAAATGATAATCAAATCAAATTATTAATTTTTCTATCAAATAAACATATTTTTACATTTAGCAAATATTTACTTGGAACTGCCCAAACAAAATATTAAAATTAAAATTCAGTATATATTTTTCAGTGTAAATATTCTACTTATCACCCCACGGTGTATTTACCAATTTGAAGTTATTAATCGCTAAAATCTAACTAGCCTTGAGATCTCGTTTATCGACCCTCATAAATCGCCACTGCTTTATCATCCCATTACGAGTTCATAAAGGAGCGTTCACTGTGTTGCGAGAATTAATTCTGTTGCTTAATCTTTCGGTTTTCTGCATCGCGAGACCAAAAGTTGGCAACAGTCGGTTGGGGATCTGGTCGTTGCTCTCCAAATTATCGGCTCGAAATGTCTTCGGTGCACGTAGATGACGACGGCGAACCGCCTTTGTCAGATCGGCACGTGCGGGTTGGCAAACGGGTGGCAAAGCAAATTGCCGGGGGTTTGTGGCACCCTGAACCCGACCGCGCAAGCTGTTCCGCAAACCAAAGGATACTTCCGGCGCGTAGCGAGAAAGCAACGTCTTGGCGAGCGGTGGCATACGCTCGAGCGGTGCGCTGCTTTCGAGGCACGATCGTCGAAATTCAGGAGAGCAGCGGCTACTACGACTACCCGTGGAAGTAAATACCTATAGCCGCGGGTGCGACCGCGATCGTGATTTTTTTCAGTCCTTTATTCCTCTCGTCGATTGTAATAATTTCAATATATTTCCTTTTTATTCAGTTTCCCCTTTCTGAATACACATTGGGTGTGAATAAACCTTTTACTTTATTTCAGGAAACCGCAGAATCACGATGTCGTATACGGCCTTCTTAAGAGATTCGATTTATCGTTTCCGAACGTTGCAGCAGCTCGCAACTGTGCCTTGGATATATACAGTTGCAAGTATAGCTGGGGGGAGGGGGACGGGGGGGTCACATGCTTCTGCCGGACGTGTGAATTTATAACGCCTTCCATGCGTTTGCGAACCGTCTGATTCGACATTGAGAAACGAGAATGGAGGATGGGGAGTTTCCCACCGACGGTTTTTTTTTCTTTTTTTTTTTTTTACGCCACTGCCGTTCCTTCCGTTTCGCTTGAACGTTCGTCAAGAAATCCCCCGGAAGCGGATTTATGGACTCGTAAATCGCTCTCGATCTTTCATGGATTAACGTTCGATCTCGCGTCCGTAAGCGTGTACGGATGGCGAAATTTTTCTTCCACCGAGTGGAAGACTTGCTGGAAGAGTACCGCAGTTATCGTCCCTGTTACGTGAGATAAGAATAAATTTTTTTTTCATTGTCTGATTTAACGATCTGTGAGAAACGATCGGTGACGAACTTTCGTAACGAAATTATTCGAATTGAAAACGTTCGGCGATTGCAAATCGAGCTGTCCGTCGCAGAGAGTTCTATACGCTGCCACAGCGTAGTAACATTTATCGAAAAACGATCTGCTCGTTAATTAACGACTGCAGAAGTAACAGGGGACAGTGAAGTTGCGAAATATGCGGCAGTACTATCCGCCTATTAACTCGCTTACTTTCGCAAGCAATAGAGAAACAAAATTCGTATCTCTTGCAGCACATATTTTCTAGAACATATCGAGACCAGAAGATTTTCGCAGCTCGGGATTTATATGAGGAAATTGGTTTCACTGGAAAATAATTTGCTACGTACGCAGGAAAACTTTCAAATTGTTCTTCAAAGTGCAGAAATCGATTTAACGATAAATTAAGCAACAAAACACCTACAGAAGTTTCGTCCAAATATTTTCTCGCCATTGAGAAAAACGAATACCTGTTTTCGACAAATTAATATGGGACGATAGCAACATCTAAAGTAATAATTATTATTTTAAGCTATAAACGACATTCGTAAGAACAAAATGTTGACACATAACGAGCTACATATTGATATGTGATTTAATCTTTTATTATATATGTTCAATTTAAAATAATTCAAGATATTTTTCATTTTATATTTAAAAAAATATTGAAATATTAACAAATTGAAATATTATGAAAGGTTTCAACGTTCAATAATAAAAAGATTAAGATTTTTCATAATACATAGACTGTTGTATTTGTAATATATTTTTGCTACTAACGTATTAATGCAATGCAAATGCTCTAATTAAATAATTGAGCCATTCGCGGTTGTCATATTGTAAAATCTGTGAGCGCTATTACCGAATCGAGCGACACGAATTTCATTAATGCTACACGATATTCATTCGTTCGCACATATAAACGTGATTGTAATTATCCGAACTCTATCGTGTTACGTGAATTATGCGAAAAAAGTTACAGCCCGCATATTATCGACATGCATCCGTTCGTTTTCGCATCGTGTGTACACCGGCCATTATCGTGCATATATTTACGTAACTCTATACGTATTTATATAATTTTACGTTTCAGTCGGACCGTGATGTTAAATTTGGAATTTATCACCGCAGTCTCTCGATACTCGAGATACGCGCTCGCTGGCTCTTTGTAACAGGGGCCTAAGGTTACACGTGCGACGAACGTCTGCAACATTCAAGCCACGGAGTATGTAGAGTACCTACAGGTATTTGCTGGCGGTCCTCTCTTGAACACCGGTTCACCTTGGACGTGTCTCAGGCTCAGGCGCGCCTCGTGTAAGCCTCGTAGGAGCGTCAGCTTGGTCTTAGGACATAAGGACTATAATTCGATCAGAATGCCAAGGCACGCTGAGTAACGGTAGCCGATCTCTCGGAAGAAGGGATATTTCAGTAGAATAGTCTGATGCGATATTTAATAACAGAATATTAGGTCTCGCACAATAGATGCTACTAAATAATGACACGGTTCCCGTGGAGTTTCGAATTGGCGTGACTTCAAAGCCCCACTCGTATAATTTTTCATAATCACTCCTCGTTGTAGCACGGCCATATTACGTTAATGCGTAATAGTTGAATGTGTTAACGTTGCAATTATTCTTCTTCTTTATCTATATTTTCCTGGTAGTATCGAAGTTTATAATAAGAGATCTGTTTTCTATAGCTGAACTGGTATAAGTATACACTTGTGGAATCACTTAAAGTGAGATAGATAGGTAAGCTAAACATCTTAGTGATCTGACGTGTACTTATGTCCGGACATTTACATTTAAATTTCGTTTATATTATTATTAATCTGTGTGACACATGCTTTTTTAAATGTAACGTTATAATTTAATTCTAATCTTTATATGCAATTAAATTATAATAATGTAATAAAAAAATTTAGAGAGATCAATATGATAAGAAATTTTGTATGAACGTTCGGTGCATGTCCGGTGACTGCACTGCAATGGGACGTTTACCTTATATGTTTAATATTTGGTGAAAGCGAATAAAAAGGGTTCGGCGCAGTCTAATGTAAGGAATAAGAAACAATTCTAAGAGGATGACGGAGAAATTTCAGTATAACGATATAATATATATATATATATATATATATTTCTCAAAGTTCTGCAATCTTCTCTACGGTTCTATGACCTTCTGTTGAATGGCCTGTATATCAAATAATAGAGATCCATAACAAACAATTGAATGAGCGCGGCAATGATAGGTGGTCGAATATGCAGCATGCGGGCGGGACGTGTCGGGCATCGCCAAACTTTGGAGACCGCTGTCAGAGGCATCGGGTCGCGCATTTCCGTGAGTTGGCCGACAAGAGTTATCGCCACGGAGTGATGAGAATCCAATATACGGCATTGCCGGCGATAAGCCGTACCAGCTTTCACCAGCTGGGTAAAAAAAAAAAAACAAGAAAAAGGACAATGGGAAGGACGCTATGGTAGTAGTACGATAAAAGCGCGCCGCGACGCCACAACGAGTGACGCGACCTGTGGAGTTGCTCTCCCTCGTTGGATCTCCGATCCAACCACACAACCGGCGAACGTCGTCTCCTGACTTTTCAGCCGAGCGGGACGAGACAGACAAGGCTGTGCACGATCCACCCCAGGGAATCCGTCGACGTCGTACAAGCGTGATGTCGATGTCCTCCTGCGACTTTGCTGGCGCGCAAAGCCCGGTATTGTCTTGGAAATTCGCCGCCTTCGTTCGTCGCGTCGTCGAAGAGAGGCTCGACTTATCTGCGAATGGTTATCTTTCGCTACAAACGAGCAACGAACCGATCACTACCGTTCTATCTCCCTATAGTGAATTTTCTTCAATATATCACGTTACGATGAACGGTGTAACAAAAATGTGTATGGATATCAATAAAAATTCAATTGAAATATAAAATAAAAACTGTATCAAGTGATACACTGAAAAAAATTGATTGAATTAATCTGAAATAGTAGAGTGAGTGCAAAAAGTATTAATACAGATATCTTTAAAAAAAAAAGAACTATTTTTAAAAAAAGCAAATATTAATTAATAGCTTATTAACAAAGAATAAAATAGGCTGAATGTTTCTTAAAATTATTTTACTTAAAAAGATGTGTAATAATCAAAATACTTTACGTAACTTTAAAAATAAATGAAAATGTGAAAAATTATACTTGTATTATTAGGAGAAGCACGAAAAAGTATTTTCGCTAAGTAGATTAATTTAGCTTTGAAAATCAGAAATACGCAAAGCTATTTTATTTATATAACTATCAATCTTGGTATAGGCTCCAATGAATAAATTCAAGGATAGATGTAAATCAGCCAGTGCGAGCCAACACAGGTTAGGTTGATCTCACATATCATCGTTAATTATTATACGTAAGTTTTTTATTCAATTGATTGATCATTTGATTTATATTTTAACGACTTATTCGATTTTATTAAATTACAGATAATCTGAAATGTTAGATTTGAATATTTTGTTAGATACGACAGACAGCATTATTATCATTTTATGAATATACGTTAACGATACTTCAATTTGCTTCGCATCGCGTCTTCTATATTAAATTTATACGTCACCGATTTTATTTTTATTTTGACACTGAGGAAGACTCAATCGAAAGAGTTGAAACGTTTATTAATTTTTCTCAAGAATAAAGTATACGATTTTACATACGGTTAACCTGTGTTGGTTCGCATTGGCTGATTTACATCTATCCTTGGATTTATTTTATTTATATTATTTAAAACAACAATTTAACAGAACATACTCATTGTATCAAATTATAGATTAATGTTTATTTTCTACAAATAAGTCTTTTTTTTATAAAAATTTCCTCTGTACGAATATTTTCTGCACTTACTGTATAATAATCTGCAGAACTTTGTTGAAATATGAATGAATCTATAATTTTGGTTAAAGTAAATTTGGTTACATGTATATTCTGGTTACTGTAACCACATGTTGAAAAAATAATATTCTAAATTTTAGTTATAATCTTTATTTGAATAATACTAACTAAATATTTACTAAATATAAATATATAATATATTTATTTGTTACAAAAACCTTAATTTGATTTAACAATCATTTCTTTGCTGAATAAATATTTATTTACCGTAAATAAATGTTTAGTTGGCACTATTCAAATAAGCATTTATTACAATTTAATATCTACATTTTTTTCTCAGACACATTTAGTTGCATGAATTCTGAAAATAACAAAACTTTTGATTGAAATACAATCTCTTATAGGAATTTTATTGATAGTAGTTAAATTTCAATCACTATGAGGATATCTAAAATGTTCACAGTGTAGCCAATTTTAATTAGCTGCAGCCGTTATATAGGTAAGAGTCAGAAAAATTAATTTCTTTAACGGGTACCACATTTAATTGTTCCGATTAGGTTGCATGCCAAAATATTTGATTGCAATAACAAATAAGAAATTCGATTTGCTTCCATCAAAATTTGATTAATCAAACATATATTGTTAACTCAACCATGATTGTTTTGTGTAGCAACGCTTGAATTCCAAGACACCTTTTATCTTTCATCACGCTAATGCTCTCTGGTAACAACTTGTAGCAATACTGAAGTTAGTTTGGTCCAACTTATCCCTGGATGTCATCGACAAGACAAGCTTAGGTTGTCCCCTAACTTCCACTATTGCGTCCACTTATCCAACAACGTTACACAACACTATGAGCGTTGTCGCAAAAGCGTAATCTAAACTGATCGATACAATACAACGCGGCGTCAGTTGTCGACCGACGACGGTTCCTGCGATTTTTGAAAACCGGTTTTGGAAGCAGCGCTTCCGCTGACGCATTTTGCGACAACACAGTGCGAGAGCGCAAATTCTTGCTATTCTTGCCCCTCGTAACTACGTCGTAACTTTACGAATTTCTTCCACGGCGGTTTCGTGTTCCACGTGCACATAATGTTTCGCCCGGACTCCGCATTGCAAGTTTACTGCAGTTTCAAAGTTCGGAGTTAAGGATAAATCTTGCGCAATCGCAAAGTTATATAAAGGCATACGATCTACAATAACGTCATCGAGCCGAACGGCAGGAAGTCAGAATTGAAAATCGCTAACGCCTTCTTAATCATAATAATTATAATCCATGCATCTCTCGTGTTTCTCCCGACGTTTCATAAGATACGAATAGAAATTAACGACTGGTGGGTTAACAGGCAAGATAGTGATAAAAAGCAAGTATTAGGAGAAAGTAAAGGGAGGGCAATTCATAAGTCCTTTTAATTCGTAAGTTAGAATAGACGAGGAAGTATATCGTCGATTTGGCAGCGATTTCACGCGGCTAACTCAATCCAATCGAGAAGAATACGATGCGATAAACGAACTTCAGATCGTAGAACGATAGCCCGGCGAAATTTCACATCGGCTGAATGATTCTCCGACTGGCGGGAGGTCACGACCGCGCCTTGAGGAAGCGAGCTGATCGTTCGGGAAAGTGAACAAACCACGTTCCATCCCTACCACCATGGCGGAACCAAGGTTCTCCCTTTGCTCTCTTCCCATCGGCGTATTCCTACCATCTCCGTGGTCTCGCAATTCTCTCGAGTCCCTCTCCAGTCTCTCTTCAATCGCGTCGTCTCTCACCTTTATACCTGTTTCTCTCCCTTCTTCTAAAAACATTTCGCCCTCTGATTATACGCGATGGTACGCATCTGTGCTCACTACGGTATATCCCAAACCACCTCTCTTCTCACGTAGCATCTTATCTTCGTCTATATCGCTGTCTCTTGATCCAATCTGTGTCAGTACCACTGGAGAACGATCTGACTGATGAATCCGAAGGATGGTTTGAGAGGGACTGGTACAGTGAGCTCCGTAGAACCGGTAGCTATAGTATGAGTAATCCTGACTGCATCCTATGTTTACTAACACGGACGAGTTGAAGGAACCGTGAATGGAGCAATGCTTCAAGGGCCCTTCAGATCCGATGCATGCGTTTACTTTAATCTATGATCTCATTTTTCATTCGCGCCTTTCGCATTAAAATTGCAACAAATCGATTTTAATGTTGGCTAAAAAGCTAAGAAAAGATTTTATATGACTACACAGTTGAAAATTGTATTCCCCTCCTACATGCCCGGATGAGTTGCTTCTAATAGCGACTTGAAAATTGCTAAGTTTAAATTACAATCGTCATTAAATGATTCAATACACGTTCTATCTTTGTTATATGTTTAATCTCGGACACAACTTAATCATCATACCGCCAAAACGTTTCATTTGACTGTGGAATTATTATTGAACGCCTCAGTTATCTCGTGTTAACACAGCACAATGAATTCGAGATTAGTCGAGAAATACGAGGCTCCGCCTCGAAGTCGAGGCTCATATCCAAGTCTGATGTTGGATCTAGTGGAAGATGAGAGAAAGAGGGAGAAGCAAAAGAGTCAAGATAGAAGCGAAGACAGCTCGTTTCGTCAGTTCCTCGTACAGTCAGAACAAACTTTAATCCGTTGATCTCAAGATTAACAAATATATATCGTGAGAGAATACTTGACGAATTTGTCGCGAGTATAAACATGAAATGTACAACACAACAAGAGTATACATTCTTATCACACAGACGTATTCGTTATTAAATCAATAATCTAATTATGCATATTGAGATAACGTACTCTAGAATAAAATTCGAAAAATTTCACTCTTGTATCACATAATTAAACGAAGAGAGGAAACTCACTTGTCGGTAAATTGCGACGAGTGAGTTTCAGTTTTCTCGTCTCGTAATATCGAAAGAAATTGTCGCGGAAATAAATTGCTCTGCTTGTTAATTCTATAGTGGACACGTCATTTGTATTCCCTGCCATAATTGTATTCGGCGCTACGACGAAATGTTCGGGTCGCCGGTTGATATCAGCTCTTCTGCGCTCTCCGTGTGGACGGCACGAACTCACTTTAATCCGTTGATCTCGAGATTAACGGATACCCCGAGGGTCGTCGGTAAATTCCTCTATCAGGGGCGAGAAGGAGCGAGGAATGCAATACCGCAAAGACTGCAATGTCGGTTGGCAATGGTGGGCTAAAGTCACTGCGCTAAAGCGGCAAAATGTGTGTGTGTGTGTGTGTGTGTGTGTGGGTGTGTGTGTGTGTGTCGATGAATAATATCGATCGAGGGCACGGTCGACTGATGACTTCATTTATAGAAAAATGCGATTGACTTCGAATAACTAAGCTTTTGCATATGGATATAGCGAATCAATTGGTTCTCCGGTTCTCTTTAATTTGGAACCGTCAAACGTCGATCCACTCTATAATTTTAGGTGGGCCGCGATAACCATTTTGATACACGAACAAAACTTGATTCACTTTCGGAAATCTTAGAAGTGAGACGTTACATGCAGCCTTTATGCACTCAGAAGTCAACTACGTGAAAGGAAACTCGCGCGTAATTATCACTTGTCGGATATACCGCAGGCGTTTCATTATCTTGAAAAATTGCTCACGAAATAAAAGATTTATGAAATGTCGATTAAACGTGTAGTCTACGTGCAAAAAAAAAAGAAACACAATCTAACTTTACCCGACGCGAGACTTTACTCGCCAGCGAGAGGAAAAACCGCTTTTCTGAGCGTTGAATGTAAATAATGTGCTCGAGAAACGCTACGAAGTCGTGGATTTATGATATCTGAGAGGAGACAGGCGGCTTAGACAGTGACGACGTGTATAATACATCCACCGTACGCAGGATCTACCGCACCGGTGAGGTAAGGAAAATGTGGCATCATCCCTTCGTGCACGGTGGGATAATTTTCACACGGAATCGATCCAGATAGAATCATACCCCCTTATATGCCAAAATATGTCCCGACCATACCCAGGAATTACCTCGAAGGAGGCGTGTAAAACGGAGGATAAAAGAGGGTTTCTGAAAGAAATCCCCGGGTTTCCCCCGAAGCGAGGAGCGCAGGGCAGGATTTTTGGGATCGATTGGGTCGACTTTCCCACGGGTGTAACGCATGCAGGTTGACACCCATTTGCCGGTCGAACTTGTACTTTGGCAGGCTCCATTAGCAGTGGCCAGTGATAAATAGATAAACATATCAAGGGTCGGGTGTTGTACCTCACGATAAATTTGCCTGGCAGTTAAGTCCATTATGGCAAATCAATTTACGGTATATTTCCACAGGAAACGTGCATCACGATTGACTCCACTGCGCAGTTTCGCTAAGCGGATAGATTTATATACAAGTAGAAACGAACAGAGAGCGACTTCCGCCACTACAAATTCGATCTATCACCGTAAAATAACCGCCGACATTCTTTTCCGACATCACACTGTTACATTGTGAATTTAACGGTCGAAAAAGTTGTAACATTTTTATCTTCCACTCGTTTATTTAACTCGATGTTTAATATCTGAGAGCGCGTCCGTGAATATCACAGCGCTGCTTAAAACTTCAACAACGTCACGAATGACGGTGAGAAGAGAGGTACGCGGCAACGCATCGTATTATAGGTAGACGTAAAACGCTTCCATTGAGTTACTGTGGGAACAGGATCGATTATGTCACTTTGTGAGTTCGTGAGTATCCTATGAATGAACGTAAGAGCCTGCTATAATTTATGGCCCGATTGATAGCGAAGAAATGCATTCCGCCGTCACCGCCAGTCACCAGTCTCCTGACACGCATACTAATACGGTACACATACGGGGAAAATAATTTCTTGCCTCTTATCCCTATCTTAATTACATTGCTCAAGACAATTTAAAATCTATTCATTACGTAATTATACGATTTTAAAATTGTAAGAACAAACAGAGACTAAAAAAAGTCCTTAATATATACAAGTATAATATACTGAGAAAAAATATATTAAACTTTAATAAATATTTGTTTGAATAATATTAAATCAATATTTACTTAAACGGTAAATACTTACTAAGTGAAAAAAATGATAATTAAATCAAATTGTTTGATTTAATTATCATTTTTGTATCAAATAAATACATATTTATATTTAGTAAATATTTAGCTAGAAATATTAAAACATTTATTAAAATTTGATACATTTTTCTCTCAGTGTAAGTATTAATTTATTTTAGAGCTGCATCAAATATAGAAAGATCTCCAATGCATGGTACAGAACAAATAAATTTTACATTGCCACGCTTCCTAGACGATTACACTTGAGAAACCCATTTAATTAAATCAATTAATTTCTTGATTGGATGCGGGCAAACAAAATTCTTGATTGATGCAATAGAATAATTTAGTTGAAGCGAAACATTTAATTATCATAAAATGTAACATTTTACTTGTTTCTAATAAACATTCATCTGATAAAGACATCTGATAAATTTGTTTATCAGACAAATAAAATGTTACAATAACTAAAATGTTTTACTTGCAAAATTATTTTATTATATCAACCAAAAATTTTGTTTACTCCGTAACTAAACAAAAAATTAATTAATTCAACTAAATGGGTACTAAAGTGTACTAAAACATTTTGATTTAATACTAGAATCCGCCAATATACTCCGCTATCTATCGTATCTTTAGAATTATTGTATTATATTCACATATTTTCAACATTCTGTATATCTGATCCACAAAGAACAAGTGAAATGATTAGCGGTGATGCCAAAATGGCACCACCAACAAGTACTAATAATTTTAGAATACATACATGTGTGCGGAAAAATGTATTTTCCAATAGAATGAAAAGATACCTCGACCGAATTGGCGAGTGGTAGAACAAATTTCGTGATGATAAGAATGAAAAGATCCTCGCGAAAACATTGGATGCAGCAAACTTTGGTTGAACGTCGGAATTCTGTCTCCGCAAATTGCATCCTATTCGGGAATACTTTTACTCTCCCGATATAGTTTCCACGCTGGGGTCGCGCGGGAGTTCAATCAAATCGAACTGATCTATATCACGAATCTTTCTTAGTCTTTTTCGAAGCTTTTCCCGCTTTGGTATTTGGCTATAGGGTTCTCTCCTCACTCGCTTTTTCCCCTCTTCATCTTACTTGCTCACCGCAGAGCTCGCAACCTTTCTTTCAGGCGCAACCAACGCCTGATACGTCCCAACTAAATCCCGACTACTTATTACGTCGTGTTTCTTTCTTCTCCGTCCATTATCTGGAGTTCCTCGACTTCAGAGCGAAGCAAGTATAATCGCGCGCGAATGAGAGAGGGATGATTCGGCCCCGAACGGCTGAATTCCGTGAAATTACTGAAAATCGAGGTCTGTTCACTCCGGGTGAATGGGTGCAATCGCGGAAAAATGTCTAGTCACGTTTACGCGCGCACGTAACGAAGCGACAACGGAGGGTAAGGAGGACAGGTCGCCTCTTACGTTAGGAAGATGCTGTGCCTAGGTTGCAAGGAAAGAGATCGAATTATCCGAGCAAAAAAAAAAGCTCTTGCCGTCGCGACTAACGTGATTGCATTGATGCTCTGTGGAGGCTGCAGAGCGATCGCTTCGAGATCGTTCGTAATCAAGGAATCGAAGCCGATGTAATTGCGAGAGGTTCGATTGAGTGTGAGCGTAAAATAGCGGGACAAATCAGACACAGGCGTTTTAGCGAGCATCAGCGTGGATATTGAATTGCCGTGCTTCCTCATTTTTTCCTCCTTGAATTAACGGAATCTCTGACAGATGGTAGCTGCGATCTGCGTACGTTGTTGATAGGTAAACGCGCGTGCATTCCATTCCTCTCACGTGCTATTCATTAAGTCTGAATATCATATCTATCCGAAGAAGAATCTTCCCGTTATCCCCGCGTTATCTTTTATATCCTTTTATAATTGAAAGTCAGGACGCAGGAAACAGCGTCGTGCATATCGCACGTTATGGAAGTGTCACTTGCACGCAAAAAAATATTTTGCTGCTCCAGCTACAATTATTACTGTTTTTTGCATCCGACAGAAAATTATGTATCGCGCGCATAGAATTTATAGCACAAATCTAAATCCTATCTCTATCATCTGTATGATTAGATGCAATACATATCCAATGTCGCAGCACTTGCGAGAAATTTGTCTATTTAAACTAATTTTTCGTACTTGGATCATTCTCGCTGTAACTACAAGATCATCACTTTTTTGAGTGCACCGTAAAAAATTTTGAATTATTTTCTTCTTTATTATATTGAAAGAATAACTTTATTATCCTTGACTGACGGAAAAAAAAAGAAAAAAGAAGAAAAAAAAACAAATTTAGCCAATCCTCCCGTTCCAATGAAACTGCAATCGGTCTTCCATATTGGTAATTACATTAATAGTCCAACGAACTTTAATTTCTGTATTTAGCTAAATTTTTACTTCAGCAAAACTGTTATTTCCATGCGTATATCTCAAACAGGTGTGAGCAATAATATACGCGCTTATTATTGAAAATTCGAATTGCACAGAATCGCAACAACAATAGCCGACTATGAGTCTCAAAGCCGGTTTAATTACGAGTGGTTAATTGAATCGTTAACGTAATCAAACAATTAACGTACAATCTTTTTCAGGCGCCATCGGCGAAAAGCCGTAAAAGCATGAACGTGGGAAATTCTCCTCGGGTTTCAAAACACATGCATATTCACGAAACATTGCGCAATAACGTTACACCATGCATTAACGGGGATCGTTAATTCCATATTTACTAATTACGTCAGTAGATCGGCGCGGCGACAATTTATATCACCTACAATTAACCGTGAATTATTCGGCCGCGGGTATAATCGGCTTTAGGCCGCGCTAAAATCGGCTATTACCGCGGAATGTTGCACGCCGGCGAGGTGACTAATTACTCACGCAGGAAATCACACGCGGAAGGAGCTTAAATTCGACGCCATCCAAGTTCGATCGGCGGTATCTCGCGGTACGTACTGTCTAGAACAAGTCGTTGAAATTTAATCGATATCATTGCTACCGCTAACGAAAGCAGTAAAGCACGTTCGCTTTTTCGAGGTATTAATCGAAATTATCGTGTTATCGCGCTTTTTCACAGTTTATTGAGCAGTAAAATCAGGAATAAAATCGAGAATACTATTTCCCAGGGAGCTGTGAAAAACGAGCCTCGTCTCGCGTATACGCGACGTGCCCCGAGAACGACTCGTCGAACGCGCCGCTCGAGATTCCTGTCAAGAGACGACGTTCGAGCACCGATCGGTTGTTCGCGCGTCGTTTAATGCAGGTGCACTGGGACCTGTCCACGTCCGCGGTGACGAATTGCGCCACTAAAGCTGACTCTACCTGCACGATTCCACGCCATTTGCAGGCAGTAAGGGCAACCCATTGCTGCAGTCAGCGGCAAATGCACGGACCCGGCACAAAGTTAGGCTAACAGACCGTATGAGAGACGTAGAACCGGCTGCCGAAGTGGTCGCGTGAACGAAGCAAGGGGTAGAGACGGGGCGAGGAAGTAACGGGAAGAGGATGAGGAGCACGAACGGGAGGAGAAACGAGCGAGAGGAGAACAGGACGTCGAGAGCGGAGAGGAACGGAGGAAGGAGGATAGATAGGCAAGATTCGGAAGATTTCTGTTATTTGACGTAATGATCCTTGCGGAATGTGGCGAGCGCTACCCACAAGGGGATATTTCTCTTCGCCAGAATTCTACCTGCCAGAATTCTACCTCCACCAACATGGCATTCTCCGCCATCCCGGTTCCCCGGATGTATTTTCTTCATTAGTCCAAAGCAGACGGATTCAACATACGGTTTTGGAATGCTTCTACCGATTGTGATTTGAATCCGCTGATGACAGATCGAAATGATGTATGGAGTTTGGAGTAATAAGGTCCTAACTGGCCCGGATTAAGATTACTTGTTTTTTATTCACGCCGGCGCTTAAAAGAACTCTATTTCGAGGATGAACACCGGCGCTCTAGGAATATAATACTGGCCGATAAAAGCGCAAAGTTGAAGAGAAGGGTGGTAGAGGGAAATGTAAAAATTGTGACACTTTAGAAGCTATTTTTCTCGAGATTTCGAGAACGTGGCAACTTAGTGGCCATTCTGCGCACACGATACGCGATAACGTTTCCGTGGCGAAAACTCTCGACTTCCGTGCGGACTGTGCGTTTCGCAATCTCGAAGTCACGGTGAAGTACAGGATGCTTGAGAAATTCAGGGCAAATGGAAATTCCTCGCTCGGCGAGGAATAGCGAGGCGTAAAACGGGGCGGCATTTGAAATACAATTCCCTCCGCGGGCGGAGTAATCGGTTCGTAGATCTCATTACGTAAAACGTATCGTGATGTTAACAAATTTACGCGGACATTTTTTTTTTTTTTTACCTAACATTGGCCCGGGAGATTTCCGAATGACGCGATGCGCGGCGCACGCGAATTTTCCGAAAGCAAAGAGGACGCACCGCGTCGCTAAAAATACTTCATGTAACCAAATTACCCACCATCCAACCTACCGTCGTTTCCCGATAAACGTCGAGGAATCCTAGCCGGCAATCTACCGCGGGCAAGAGAAACAGCAAAGGAAAAATGGAG
>NW_017304438.1:2798154-2801463 GCF_001594115.1 Trachymyrmex septentrionalis | reverse complement strand
CCTAGCCGGCAATCTACCGCGGGCAAGAGAAACAGCAAAGGAAAAATGAAGGCGAAAGCGAGAGAGAGAGAGAGAGAGAAAGATATGACGCTATATAGAGTTCTTCTCAATCGAGAAAAGTGCCTTTTGCGAGGATTACAAAGAGTTAGGATAGCTTTTTACATTCAAGGAAAGGCGGGTAATATCGATATTCTCAGACAGTTGAAATAATAACGAATAATTCTAAGGGAAGAAACGGAGGAATGTCCATTGAAATGGGAAAGAATCCTGCGAGAAGTGAGATTATTTCCGCGGATCTGATGTACCTAACTGTACGGATAATATCCGTTACACACCGTGAGACGTGAACAGAGCGAAAGTGTCCGTGGAAATTCGAAGTTTATCACTCCGGGGTTGGCGAGAATTCACGGAGTGTGATTAATTCGTCAAAGTAATTTCACCTGGTAGAGATGCGCCCGAACGATAACCACGGCGGACCGACAATGCCGGGTGCCGGCGCACTCCGGAAAGATCCTCTGGGAATCATCTTTGCAGCACAAAGCACCATTATCATATACGTGTCCATGCGCGGCGGTGAAATTTCCTGGATCGTAACGCGCGATGCAACGCGAGGAAACATCGCGCGCGTGACGGCCTTGAGCGCGTGAAGCGAGGCAGATGTCATCTCCCGTGTCGACGCTCGGATGGGTTTAACTGCGTTCCGCGATCGTGCGAAGAAATTTTACCGAATCAAAATGCATGCGGAAAAGGTGACACGCTCGTTACATCTCTTATCGTACGAGATACAATTTGGCGACTCGTACATACAAACGTAGGGGGATGACTAGATCCGTCCGTTTCTTTTTTCCACCTGTTCGGAATGATTAAGAAAAAAAATCTCTAAAAATTCACCAACATACATTCAACTTTCTAGAATGAATATTGGAACGTTCGTTTTGGAAAATAATTAAATGTAATATAATTTATAATTTGAAAAGACTCAAAGGAACTTGACACGAACAGCAATCGCTCGGTCACTGCACCGAAAAAAAAAGATTGGCTGCAGCAGTCAATTTTTGGCCTGTCTGCAATATCAGTATAGGATTTCGATAGGCTTAACGCAACCAGAAATTGGCTGCTGCAGCCAATTAAAAATGCTATGCCATATTTTACCATCTAATCTAATTTGCTCTTTTTCTTTTCTTTTTTTTTTCAGTTTAGTGACCCATACCCTTGTAGGGCAAGGGATATTAACAATTCTCTAAATTATTAATCAACTTGACTCTATCTATTACATTTCTTTATAAGATGAAAAGGTTTTCACGTAAAAACGTCATCCAGAGATACACGTGGATAGTCGGAAAGGTCTTTTAAGAGATAAACTCTCTTTAAAAGATGAATTCGCGTGCCCGGCAACAAGAGAAGGTCCTGAAAGGGGAGTAACGTGTACGAAGCTTTTGTAAAAATCGAAATTTTCGTGTTCGAAGAATTTCGCAACAAATATCTTCTTGCGAACATACGTTCCGACACACGCTTGCTTATTCCACAGGACACAAAGGTACCTTTCAACAATAAAACAGGATTAGACTAGAATCCGGAAAGGATTCCTCCATTATCTCCCGTTATTGCCAGCCATGCGTGGCTCGACTTGGCGCACCACACTACTGGGTGTCAGGAAAGTTTCGTCGAGAGCGAACGGCGGAGCCAGGCAAGATAAGACGAGAAGGTTAAGACCCGTCGTGCCTCACGGACCTGGCCCAATCACGCAAAGTGCCCTGCTTCCGTATCCCCCCCACCACATTCGATGCATCGCTATACGTACGTTTTAGCTTACGGGAGGAACATTGTACGCGCGCACACTGATGCGGACACCATCATTCGCATGCACGCGAACATTTACGCAAATACGTGCACGCATACATACACATAGGAAGTTCGAGCATAAGCGGGCAGGCGGACCGAGCAGGTATCTCGCTGCAAGCCTCCATTATCGAACGAGAGGGAGCTCTTGAAACGAGCGAGCGAGAGAAGGTGATGGCGAAGGCTGAAAACCTCTCTGTGGCGGCACTACACCGGCCCTTCGGCAAAGAATCAATGCGACCACCACGCCAAAAATCTCATCTTCCTCTTTCTGCGCTGCTGACCTCCCCGTCTCTCTCTCTCTCTCTCTCGCTCTCTCTCTCTTACTCCTTGCTATTCCTTGAAGATACCTCGGACCACGTAAATATCGAGCTATCGTGCACGATGTGAAAAAGAGCTTGGAAAAACCGCGCGGTTCACGTACCGACGAATTTCCATTCTGATTCTGCGAATCTAATTTACATCCTGGATCGTTCAAGTAGAAACGATCGACGAGACGACAAGCACCGAGTCAGATATCGATCCTGCCGATCGTGGTCGTGGTCGATCGTTGTCTACCGGAAAAAAGACACGGATGAAAGATCGCGAGTTACGCGATTCCGTGTTAACACTTTAATCAAAACTCATACTTCCTACTTGAGCACAATTCAAAACCGGTTACCGCATGATTTGCAAATTCCATCCATGAGACAAAGTCCTTACGACGATTATCTTAACTAATATTCTTTCAGGTAAAAGATGAGACACTCTAACTAAAGACACGATGACGAAAGAATTCATAATTATCAACAGACAATTAGATTATAATTTGGACTCTAATTCTTATGCTGCCTGAGTTATATTGCACTACTGCCTAGATTTCTATATACCGTTCACAGGGACTGTTAAATAAACTGCATAATGAATGAGAGAAGAAAGATTGACTGGCAAATTGACAGTATTATTTAACCAACTATTAAAGTTAGCACATAAATCAGCCAATAGTGTGAGCCATTTTACTTAAAACGATCCATCTGCATGAAAAAATGATTCGTGTCGTCGATTTATTTCTCTACTGGGGATCACGCCAATCTGAATCGCAGTGCATGCGGGAAATATAGGTACATAGTACGGCGAAACTTGCGAATTTACAACATTGATATGGCAATTCTTTCCGCGGCGCCAACCGCAGTAGCATATTTTACTGCAGTCTAAAACGATGCGCTCATATATCCGAATATTTTCCGCAACATATTTTTCCCCGTATCGGCTAAATCTGTCCAAGCTGTGACAAGCTAATCTTTTCAATCCCAATCCCTAATAAACTCCTCCACTCCAGAAAAGCGTCAGAAAAGCGTTTGGCTGAAACTAAAATCCAAATTTTTTTATCGCTCTTTTTCAAGCCCAAGCAAAGTATAAATTTAAAAAAAAGTGTATATGAAACAAATCCATAAAATAAATCTTTAAACGTAAAAAAATTCTGACCACCTT
>NW_017304438.1:2788486-2798139 GCF_001594115.1 Trachymyrmex septentrionalis | reverse complement strand
TATATATATATGCACCATAAGTGACGTATTTCAAAAATTTCATAACTAAATCCTATATAAATGCTTCGTACCGTGAAAAGAATTCATTCACAATAATAAATTTAATTAAACCAGAGAGCAGCAGAGTTTTAACGGAAGCCCATAGAACTGCAGTTTATACGTAAGGACTGAAAGTATTTAAATATATAGTCTGAAAAATGCAAGACAAATCCACTTGTTCAGATATTACAGCTGAATGTAAAAACTAATTTTTTTTTTCATATTATAATTTTACGATCTTTTCATTCTCATTTTTAGCAAAACACATTATCTCATTATCCCTTGCAAGGGAGTTGTGCGTTTGAGAGAGCAGCTTGAAAATTGTACGTTTCTCGTATATTTAATATACTTTTTTAAAATAATTTATTTATTTCGAGATCTAGCTAGCTTTTGCCATGTTTTATTCTCAACTCTCGATCGATTACCAGCGGTTCCAAATTTTCAAGCCAAAGCCACGGGTGTTTATGGTAATAGAAAAAAAAAACCCGCTAGACAAAGCGGACATCGGGAATAATCATACATACATCCAGGAGTGGCTTGTACTGACGGCAAACCGTACTCGGTGAAAATCGGCATAAAACGATTCCAACAGGACTGCTGCGACGCGTACAAACCCGGCAATGTATCGGCCGCGAGTAAACCTGGTACCAGGAATCCGAAATCAGACAGAACACACGATCGAAATCTACGTGACTGCAATATGCAAGATCGAGTCGGATTCTGTGTTACCCGCGACACAATTGAACCGTATAAAAAGTGCCGCGGGGGATCTGCCAAACGCAAACCGTGCATTTTCTGTAAACAGTGGATTTTTGCGCGCGACGTTAAAACAAAAAAGAGTTATGAGAAAAGTAAGATGAATGTATACAATCACGTTTTGAAATGTACATACATATCCGTATTTTAATCTAGAAATCGTTCGAGTATCTTTACGCAAATATACACGCAAATATACACGAGTAAACATCGCTAATTTGTCGTAAGAATGTGTCAGAAAAAACTTTTTTTTTTTTTTTTAGATAAAATTAACGCGGAAACGCACAAAGTCGACGTGAAATAGCGATGAAACGAGCTATAAACGGCCGCATGTTACTCTTCGCATGGTCGAACGTATGCAAAGTGCCTGAGCCGTGGCTTCCAAAGGCAAGCCACGAATTTCAGTAGCTGATCTCCGGCAGAATAGTACGAAGAGAAGCGGAAAGAGAAAAGCAAGATACATGCACGAGTTTCGTACCTGGTGCAGGTATCTTTGCCGTTTCTGCACGTTGCATGTTTTCGAGAAATGATATGTAAATAACCGAGAAACAGAAGATACAGAAACCTCGTTTGCATCTATATTGATAATCCGTATTTACATTTCTGATTTGAATAACTGAATAATTATATCTGCGCTACTAACAATAATAAATGTTCGATTCCTACCAAATACTTTTATTTCCAATAATCTTATTACACGGGAAAAACGATTTTGCTGAAATATCTATAAATTTAACTTATAGATTAAAGACCTAAAGACCTAATTTTATTGGGTCATCAAAACATTTGTGTAGAAAACTAAAACACGATGAGCAATGCAGCGAAAAATTTTGATATTCTAGCAACTTAACTCGACCGTCCTACATAATTAATTTCATGATCCAACAAAATTTCTTTTCAGATCTGTATTTATAGCTAACATTTTCGACATTTCAGTAAAGAAATTTCTTTTTTCCGTATAAGAATATAACAGCAATAAGACCAAAGATTCTTTCCTAATTATTCCTAACGAAACAAATAATTGAAAGACGTAATTAAATTGTAATTTCTCTGGTAAAAAAAAACTGAAAGAGAGGATAGGAAAGATTCCAAGGTATGCAGAATATGCAAGACTCGGTATTGCGCCGTATCATTTGCGGAATTCAAAGAAAGTGCTTTGGATCTGATAGAAAGAAGGCAAGACCGTTTAGAGGAGACTTTCAGGAGACCTTTATTTATTGGTTCGTTGACCGAGACAAACGTTGATCATGCCGGAAGTCCTGCTGTGGGCCCACGGATCTCTCAACCGGCGGATGTCGTAAGATGTTAAATGACGCTGAAAATACCGGGAGCATCTCTTGGCTACTTCAAAGACAGTTACTCGAGGAGGAAGTAAATCTTGGTGAGGCGAATACACGGAGACATCACGGCTCTCCCGCTCGCTGACGCAATCCGCTTCTACCTTTCTGACGTAGGACGAGCCATCAATAAACATTTCCAATTGATATGCAAATCTCAATGAGAGCACCTCCTCTCAAGAGCCAAGTAACTACCCCTAAAACCAATCCCTTTCCACTCGTCGTTCCCGGTCGGTCAGACCGACTCATAACCAACATGCCCGGCTGATATGCACTTGGGCTCGGTTTATGATCCGCCATGAATTAGAAATTTATCGGAAGACACAAATTCGGGCGCGATATTAAATGTCGTCTGATATCGATAAATTATACATCACTCTTGGATATTTAACTAGATATTATAATAATCCGTAAATTCCACGTTTCTTTCTTACTCGGCGAAATGCAAAATTAGAAATCTCTCTTCTGGACCTCCCATTTTAAACGTAACGTAATAGCAGTATTATATCGATAACGATAACAATAAGTTTTCTCGCTGCTCTCTTTCATTCATATTAATTCAATTAAGATATATCCGCGTGAATACGAAAAACAGTAGCACAAATAATCACAAGCAGTTAACGTGTATGACGAGATTGAATAAGATAATTTCAAGATAATTTCAATACATTGATAGATAGGCACCGACACAGAATTCCAAGATAAATAGAGGCGATACAGACGGCAAGTTCGGTGTGCAAAGATTAAGGACAGACACCCGCGGCATTCTATTAAGTCCCATTCCAAGTCCTCCAACTGTTCGCCTCTATGTGTTCTCTGGTAGTCGGCCGGTGCAGAAGCTTTCTTAAACTTAGATTACTATGTACTTCGGCGTGAAGTTCATAAACCTTAGCGCCTGTAATCCGACAGTCTTGACGGCAGTCGCGACTGTATTCTAGAATTGGAGACTCCGACGCCAGCAATCAGCGTGGGAAAGTTGAAAAGGATCATCTCATCAAGAAATATATTATCGGTCTTGTAATCAACCAGTCGACAAGTTCCCGTGACTTTTTACATTTTCTTCTCTCGCCGTGACTTATATTGTAACTTCGGTCTTCTTCGCGAGACTGATGAGAAAGCAATGTCGATACAATACTATCAAGATTTTTCACGAAGACGACGATTACGCGAACCATTCCAGTGCAAAATTAAAATTATCTTGCTAAAGCGATATTGTGCGTCAATCAAAATCGATTGTACGTCAAGTAAGGTTGATTTTACTCGCCGAAAATAACTTTGAACGAAATAAGCGAGCACGTCGTTTTTCATGCCACTGTCTGCAAACATCAGGTTACCGCGTGATATCACTGTAGCGTGACATCGCCGCCGCCGGGCATTCCCGAGCAAACCGGAAGCCGCTCCCGGAAATACGCGTCAAGGACGCTCTTATCGTGCATCCCGATGCCGGCATTAAGCGTCAAGTCGGGGCAGGTGCGTGAAGTAAGGGATGGGAAACGCAAGTTGCAAGGAAACGCAAGTCGTAGGGAAGAGAGGCGAGACGAGAGGCGCCTTCCTCACCTGTCGTGTGCGTGGCTTTCTAACGAATATGTACCCTCCGCCAATTTTCCTCCGTTTCCTCGTCGAGGTGAGGCAAACTCGCCGCGAGTAGTCGAGCACAATGAGTTACCCCGGAGTTGCACTCCGGCCACAAATACGCTGAATATGCATGAAGCCCTACACCCCATTTTCGCCCTGTTACCCTGTTTCCCGCTACCGGTACGTAGGTACTCGAATTAAGATTCCCGTAGGTTCTTCGAGTCTTGCTGGCAGCCACTTCTCGCAGATACTTCAGGGCGTCCCTCAAGTCTCATCTCGCGCATCCCTCTTTCTTCCTCTTTCTCTCCGTCTCGCTCTTTCACTCTTTCTCTTTCAAAGAGTACAGTTCGTCGATGTTACCTTTCGATACATTCAAGCGTATGGGCAGACTATCGATCAATTGCCAGGAAAATTGAGGTACATATCGTGATTGGATAAAATCAACGATGCAAATAACTGAAATAACGTTTGTTGTTTCGAAATAATTGCGCATCGTCGACCGAGGCACTTGTAATCGTGACGTATAAATATATACGATTATTATTTTGTTTCTTTTTTTGAGATACACTTTTTCCATTTTACACTGACATGTATAATTTTACGCTTATTCCTGATTTTTTGGGCTAGAATAATTTAAAACTTTTATTTCCCTTCTAGTGATGACATAATTTTTCATACAGTTTTATATTTCCCGGGAAGAGAGAATCTTTTTTATCCCTTTAAACTACAAATATGAGAGAGTCATCGCAGAATTCACAAACGCGATTACTATTCTGAAACACACGTGAGAACGCCACGTCAAGCGCTCGCATAAGATACGATGTAATCTCCGTTTCCTCTTGTACAACAATGATATATTTTATCAAATAAACGCGCATTTCTTCCAAGAGCTCGATTTTAATGAAAATATTCAAGTATTAAAAACGATGTATTACGTAAGTATGTTTGGTACATCATACGATTATTTTTAAAATAATTAAATTCCATAAGAAAAGATATATTTTACGAAAAAATTGCACATACGTTGAGTAAATACACATCGTTAGAAAACATAATATTCTCGATAACAAGTCCGCTTTTAAATAGTATTTATGAATGTTATAGCTGTATAATAAATAGACCGTTTAAATAACAGCAGATTACTTTATTCGTATTAATAGATTTATGAAACCCAATTCCCGGTATATCCGTTCAGTTATAATTATAGTATCGAATTCTACGTGATAATCTTCTCAACAAATATATGTACTAGTAAAGTAATTTAACCAAAACAAATTCGTATCCCAGAGTAATACATCCTATTTCGAAACAGCATAAAGATAAAAAAAAAAGAAATTTCGCCAACAATAGCGAAAGAAGAAAGATGAGAATGCACAAATATGGTGTGTAGATTAATGGATATTTAACCTTAATTGCTCGATATTCATTCCGAAATTTCCTTACCAGCTGGATATTCGCAGATCCAATGTACTTTAAATTAATGTATCTTATGCTTAAAGTTGACATAATTGATTTTTTTTTTATTTTAAAACCAAAATCTGAGGAATAAAGCTGTGTAATTTAAAATTACGTAAATTTAAAAGAAATTTGAAAAACACTTATTATTAATATTTTTTTCCCAAAGTAGCTGAAGTGTTTTACAGGAAATAATTCTAACCTGTCGATTAAAAATAAGAAAAGATTCTAGTATATTAAGATCCTATAGTACATTAAAATAAGAGATATAATCCTTATACTGTAAATATATATTAACGGTTCAGCCCTTTAATTGTGTTACACGGTGAAAAAATGTAATCGGTAAAACATTTTTTATACGTACATAAAATGCACATATCTTTCAGGCTTAAAAAGGGCCATCAGCTGGCTCCTTTCTTGCTTCTCTGGCATCTTCGTCCAGCATCCGTCAGACTTCCTTTTTTTTCATGTCGGAAAAGCCAAAAAAATATTTTTTATATGACCTATCCTTTACACTTTACACGGACGCAAACGAGCCGTTATATAACCGGATTTATACATATACGTGGCAGAACCGAAATGATATACGGTCGCATGGGCAGGAAAGATTTCCGCCCTCTCGCGTTTGAATCCCTTCTTGCTCTGACATGCGGCAAAAAAATGTCCAACCCGTTGCACTGCTGTTCCGTGCGTTGCGTCACACGTTGATTTTACTCTCTGCTTAATGGGATCAACATAGGTTGCAAGATAAGAGATAGGAGTTGCGACCTCTGGTCGAGAAGTTAAACGGCGAGCGCGAAGATTCTACAATTTGTTCTACATAAAAAGAACGGTTTTGTTAAAATATTTAAAAATTTGAATAGGTATACAGATATAACAGACCTGAAAGTAATTTTGTTGGACTATCAAAATAATTATATATGTAGGATGCGAACTCGTTACTAGTCGAAACTTTTTTGCGGCACTGCTCATCATGCTTGAATTTCCTACATTATTTTAATAGTCCAACAACATTATTTTCAGATGTGTATCTATCTAAATTTTTTAATATTTTAAATATTTCAACAAGATCGTTATTTTCGTACAGCAATAAAGAATCGCGTAATACAAACGCAAGAAATGAAGAAAATACATCATTTAATCTTTTGATATTAACTCAATCGGTTGTAATAAGCTTAATTTCTAATCTGACGGTGGACGAATCGCAATACACATTGGATTGCACGATAAAATCCTCGTAACATACGTTTAAAATTCCAAACTGGAAAGTCTCTGCCGCTTTTGTGCAGCAACGTAGTATGAATCATTGGGCGGAACAGAGTAATACAAGTCAGAGATACAAAGGAATTTGCGCAGAGTTACCCGATATTTGTAATCCCCTGCGATCTGATTTCGCGAATGCTCTTCGGAAAATCTGAGCCTTTTACTAAAGTCTATTTCCTGCATGGTCTACAGATCGAGCGTCTATTGGCCTTATACATAGGCTACATATCGTAAAGTCCCTACATAAACGTAAATATTTACATAGAAAGAGGACTGTGGCGGAAGTATATACGGTATGGCAAGATTTTCGTCCCTCTTGTAACGCCACTTCGCGTTCGCTATTGGAAGAACGAAACTCTATTTTTAGCCCGAGAGTAGTCACCTAATTTTTTTTTAACATAAAAATTACGACCTCCTGGGATGTTTTTACATCTCAAATAAAATCATTATTATTAACAATATATTGTATATTATGGACTGTTTCCCAATTTATTAATATTTGAGAACATTATGGATTTCAAAATTTTCTGAAGAATAATAATAAAAGTACATAATAAAAAAAATTTTGTGGAAACTTGAGTTTTTCTTAAAATTTTGTATTGAATTTGTAACATGCTCGAATGTATTTAGCATAATGTGATTATGTTATTTAAGTATTTTGTGTTCAATTGTGGTATTCAACATTTTTTAATGTCAAAATAATACAATTTATGTGAGTAAGTATTCAAATAACATAAAAATAATGTATTTTAAAGTATAAAAATGTTATAAATAAATAAAATATGTGTCAATTTTAACATATCATAAATATTAATTCTACTAAAAGAATATGCTTCCACAATTTGCTTATAAATTATATCAGTATTACTTCTTTGTGTTAATTTTTTTTTAATATTTATGTTACTCTCTAACATATTCATCTTGTCAAATTAACACAAAAATTTCAATAAAACCATCAGTGCATCGTTTTTGGAACAAGTGATTTGTGTTAAATTTAACACAAATTTTTATAGAAACCGAATAAATATTAAACTACTGTTGGAAAATTTGTGTCGAATATAACATTCCATATCTCAAACGGTCCATTCCAAATTATGCGTTCATTTAACATAAGATTAATATATTAGAAAACAACAAGATATTGTGTCAAAAAATGATCACAAAAAAGTAATGTTCACACAGCTTGTAAACAAACTGTAGAAGTGTATTTCTTTAGTAAAATTAACATTTATGTTAAATTAACAAATATTTTATTCATTCATTTTAGAATTTATGTATTTAAAATACATTATTGTCATGTTCTCTTACTCATAAATTGTGTTATTTTGATACTATAAGAAATGCTGAATACCAATTTAAGGCAAAATCTTTAAATAACATAATCACATTATGTTAAATTAACACTCAAACATGTTAAAAAATTCAGCACAAACTGTTAAAAGAGTGAGTAGATCATTTCCAACACAAAGTCACAAATACATGTTTTTTTATTGTGTAGCTTTATATTTATGACAATATTTCTAAAAGATAAAGATTTTAATTTTAATATAACGCTTTTTTATTACGAATTTTCAATGGAATTGCATATTTAAAGGTTTGCAAAGAATAAAAGTTATTAAAAAAGAAAGAAATATGAACACCAACCATGCAAAACGATATTTTACAACAATTCACATTTTTTTTGTCATCGTTGGGATGTAAAAATAGATAACTATTTCCAGGTTAATGGATCATCCCCTTTGTACATTTGTAATTCCCGCAATTTCCTTGATTATTCTTTTCGTTTAATGACATACATTTCTAGGAGAGAAAATTGTTCTTCCCCAGGATTGAGCTACATTAAACGAAACTGAAGTTCGTTGAACCGTCGAGGAAGAAAGCGTGCAAAGCTCGCGATTCGTGACGTTGCGTCGTCTCGGGGTGAAATGGCAATGTGTCGTCGTGTACTCTCGTTGCTCCAAAGTCTCTCATTGTAAGACAAATTACGCATTCGCGTGTCACATTAACGGTGCTCGTGTTTGTTATATCGTACATATTCGCAGCGTCGCGATACTAAACAGAATCGAGTTTGACGGATAAATTGTACGACGTAAGAAATCTCGTTAGGATACAGCAAAGGAGGATCGATTAATTCGAAAGATATTCGCGCGGAGTAGCATGGAGTTAAGCTCCCTTAAACTCGTTAAGCAACCGTGCTCCATAATAGCAAAGTTATAACGGTAAAGTTCAATATTGCGGTTAACGCATCATATTTGGCTAACAAATGCGATAGTTTTACGTATGTATTTTCTAGTTTGAGGATATATACACGTTATACGGTCGCGACAAAAGAGTAACATCCTCGCAAAACGCATCTCGCAAGAATTATTGGAATTAGACACTCTTCCTCCCTCCCCTCGATATTGATCACGCTTCTTTCTGCCCGTGACGTAAACATTTTTCTATTTCGACGATACCGCGGCGAAAAATATCACGAGCGGACGCGTAAACCGAACGCTGCGCGGGAATTTACGACGGTGATAACACCGAGGTACGACTATCAATCGTCCGTTGCATTCCCGCGACCCTTGACAGTCTCGGCAATTTTTATCCCGGCGTCTATCTTCGCGGTTTATCGCGCGACGTGCTTTTCCATACGCTTTCGTCGCGCGAGCAGACGCTCCGGCGCGGCCCGTCGCGGCGTTTCCTTCCAAAATCCATGCTTGATGTTTTTGACCTGGAAGAGAGAGAGAGAGAGAGAGAGAGAGAGAGAGAGAGAGAGAGAGGATCCGATCCGCAGATATAACCGAGAAATAAAATTGCACGATCGCGAACGTCACTTCGCGCGGAATATCGACAGCGGCCAATTTCGGAGCACGCCTCCGTATCAGAAATCTTGGCGGTGGCAAAAAATGTTCATAATATTTTTAAGAAAAATTATATACCTGACACACTCGGTGCTATTCATTTTTAATGATTTAAGTTATTTTTTAATGAAAATGCGAATTTATGGAAGGCGACGATATTCCGTTCGCTTCGAGAATGCGCATTTTCCTATGCATGAGAAAACGCACGTTGAAACGCTGTATTGACAAAAGCTGTTGTATTTTGCGAAGTCTTTGACAAGTCGCATTTATTTCTTCTCGTTTATCGGCAAGGAAGTAAAATTACTTTATTTCTTCTTTTTTTTCTTTAATTCATTATTGCATTCGACTACATCTCGATACTTATATATATATATATATATAT
>NW_017304438.1:2781435-2788423 GCF_001594115.1 Trachymyrmex septentrionalis | reverse complement strand
TTTTTTTTTTTTTTACGTTTTTTACATAACGATGGAAAGAATATGAACGAAGTATAAAAATATATTGCAGCAGAAATTACAAGAAAGTTTACATATATTTTATCAAGTCCGATATCGATCGCCACGCGCCACGAGGAAATTATAATTTTCCAACGATAATAAAAAGAGGCTAATAAGAAAGTGTTATAAAAGAACGGTAAAAGAATTAAAACATAATTCACCCGGTATAATTAACGCAACAATTAACGCGTCAAATATTATTGCGTTCGCATGCGGTACGTTGCTCCATATTGCTAATCGCGCGCCCTTAAACGAGCGATACCACCTGGTGCTCTCTGTAATCGCCTTGAAATCCAAAATCTGTACATCGGTAAACCGTTTCATAAGCGATAAATCAAAATCGCGACGTAAAGCGCCGAGGATCTAATTGCCTGCTCGAAACGGAGCACCGTACATTTTTTATGCCATCAATCTCATGGTCGCATAATCAACTCATTAGTTTTATTTTAAAAAAAAAAAAAGAAAAAAAAAGCAATCCACAGCTATGATCGCGCGAAACAAGATACTAATAAATTATATATACACGACTCACTGAAAACGATCCGTTCGGCATTCAAAAGCGCTCTCTGGACTCCCGCAGGCAGGCCGTTGAAAAATCCTCAAAAATCAACAAAAGGACACTGGGCAAAAACGAGGGATTCACGGAACACAAAGAGCTCGCTCGCACAAAACGCAAACTCAACCGCACGTAAAACGGCGTTCACCGGCGGGACACGAGGTAAGCGAGCAAGGAAGGAAGGCAGGAAGGAAGGAAGGAACGCGGTGGCGCGCGTGACAAGCAACTCGCTCGCGAGGGAAGCAACTCGCTCAAAAGACAGCGAGCCGTCTTCTTCTTCTCCCGCGCTCGCGACGAGGCCGATCGGAGCGTACGAGAAAAGCGTCAGCCGTTCTGTCCCTTGAAAGCTTGAAGGAGCACCGAACGCGGAGAACGATTAGGAAGATAAGGGAAAATAGCGAGAGAGGGAAAGGCGGACAGAAAGAGAGAGAAAGAGAGAGGAAGAGAGAGAAAGAGAGGGAAAGAGAGAGGACGGTGAAGCTTGCACGCGACCCGCGTACGAGGGAGCTTCGGAAGTACCGACACGACGAACGAAGCACTTTCCCGTACGAGGCTCTGCCGGGTACTGGGGGTAGCGCGAGGTCGCGCTACGGCGGGAACCTCTGCGCGTCACGCCGCGCCGCGCCGCGCCGCACCGCGTCGCGCCGACCAAGTTGACGCTACCGGCGCGACGCGGCGTTTGCGCCTATCAGCATCGTCCTCAAAGCGCGCCGCGATCATCGAAAGTACACCCGCGCGTCCTATCCGTTAATCATTTTTAATATTTGCATCGAGCTAGAAATCTTCCCCCCTCCCCCCCCCTCCGGGAGAGAAGGAAGGATAAATATTTTTACCGCCTACTAACTATATCTCCCCACGTATTCTTCTAAGGCAAATTGACAAACATTCAGCAACAGTTTCAATCTCGAATTAGTTCGTTATAAAGTGCCCCCCCCCCCCCGCAGCGCGCACAACCCGTAAGAATATTTTTAATTAATTACCGCGTTTCCATTAACCGCTATCGCATCCGCTCAAAGTAAATAAAATATTGCACGACGCGGTGTGGGTGAAGACTACCGGTATTAATTACAGAATTACTCAATTTATAAAATCAAATTTCCACTTATCACAGTGGCAAGAATTTAATTAAAAATCTTTTGTTGCGTTCTCCTATTGTTTTGCACAATTTATTTTGTATAATTTACATAATTTATCCCGCACTCGTTACCTTCGTTGCACTCGAAGGAAAAAAGTGTCTAATTTTTAAAGATATTAAAATGCTTCATTTCTCATATCTCCATTTTTCTAAATACTCTTAGAACTTAAAAACGTTTTCAAGTGTTTAAAGAAAAAAAAATGGAGACGAGAGAATAAATATTAAAAATATCTTCTTTCTAAAACATCTTTCAATATCTCGAAATGAAACGTTTCTTTTTCGATCGATTTCTACTCATTGTCATCGATCATTTACTATCTGTGCATCCGAAATTTGACAACAACGTGATCGAGCCGTGTATACGCGATAGCGAACGTATACTGACGGATACGTGATGCTATCCCTCGGGCAATATCCAAGATGAGATTGCTCTAACGCGTATTAACGCTTCTAATTTATGCGCGTCCATTGGCCGTGCGAGATCGCTCAAACCACACTCGGCCATCCTGTAGTATCGCGGTCGGCCTCTCCGTGCAAACAGTTCAGCGCGTCGCTATGATCACGTTGATCAAGAGGCTCAAAGGGATAGGAAACACCTAGAAACCCTCAACTAGTACGGTATTGTCTCGGGAATTTGTGATTAGGTGTAACAGGTTCATTGTAACTTGTAACGAGGAGGAACGCGTAACAATTGCGCCTGCACTTCTTTCGTGTAATACATTTTCGAACGATTTCGCAATGATCCTCAGAGGCGCGATGACGTTAAATGTTGAACGTTGATACGTAGACCAAGATTAATGTGTCAAAATTAAAAGAATTATCTTCTACGCGCGAGAAGGGAGCAATTTGTAGCACTAATACAACGAATGTGTCGAATATCTTGTTCGGAGAAACAATGCGGAGTAACGTGTATATTTATTGGCCCCTAGGTAGATATTGGCTATGATGCTGTTTTCGCGATGGAACATTCCGTGCTAAATAACGTCTGCGCAAACAAGTTGGCAGATGAGTCCTCCTCACCATCCAATACGCGCCCTATGTTGCCACAACGTTATTGCAAAATTGGATATTTCCTTGGAAAATCACAATAATCTCTATACTAATTTTAATTTTCTATTTTTCAATTATTTATAATACGTCACCAGCCTTATGATATACCCATTATTTTCATTTTTCTTTTTTGTTTATGTATGTCCTTCACTGCACCTCGTCTATTCTATTCTACTATATTATATTACACATTTTATTTCATTTTATTTTATTCACACACCTTCGTATAATATTTTCTTTAAATTTCTGCGTTACCTGTCTGCAAATTTTCTTATCCTGTGCTTGCTAATTTTCTTATTTTGCGTTTCTCACTCTCGAACGTTAATTGTTTATTCCCAGGATAGCAAAAAATGTTTTATCTATCTGCCTATATTAACTAAATTTCTAATATCTAGCAGAAAATAACTATGCAAAATATTTCTTTCATAAATGTTGCATTCTGTACGGGAAAAAAACAATTTTGCTAAAGTATCTAAAAATTGAGGTAGATAGACATCTAAAAATAATCTTGTTGGACCACCAAAATAATGTAGGAAATTCAAACGTGAGTAATGCTGCAAAAAGTTTTCACATTCAATTTGAATGTTCTACATAATTATTTTGATAGTTCAACAAAATTGTTCCTTCCAAAATCATTCTTTCCATTAATAAAAACGAGATACGATAATGCACAAAATTGGAATCAACTCCCATGATGGCGTCTCTCGACTCACATTGAAATTACGATTATCAGATGGCACAAAGGGACATGTTAGGCGTGTTTAACCAGAACACCCTCGAGCGATGCACGAAATACCTTTAGACCGTTATCCTCAGGAAGCAATTAATGTCCCCATGGAACGTTTGATGTAAGAAATAGGTAAAAGAGTAAGCTAGAGCGTAACCCTCTCGCTGGGGCGAAGATATTGTGCTCTAATTAGACGAAAGAATTTCATTCCTCGATCCAATTTCCATGGTGCGGCGCGAACGAGCCGCTCTTGAATAATCGTTAGCAGAACTTTCGCGCTTTTGCCCGCGGATTATCATACTTTTCTGCAATAAGTATGGAACCTCCGTCTTCGGAGCTCGCCGCTTTATCTCGCGAATCTCATTTTTCTTGACGAAACGACCATAAACGCGTCTCTATAATCATGCTAATCGCGCGTAGGCGTCATTCGGGCGTGTTGAATTTACCCTGCGGATAAAGTGCCGTCGAGTTCGCGGCGCAGTATAGAAATTATGACTCTCTTTGAAAATGAGATACTGAGAAATAAGTGATAAGGACTAAAAATAAATACAACGAAAAGATGTCCGTGTAAATTTCTTTTTCTCAAACGTATCATGAACATCTGTTTCTTGCACGATACGAAGTACGCATTTGTCTTGATGTTTAAAACAAAAAAAGCGACGCTATAAGTGCAAGCAATCAAAAGCGATATAAGTCACAAAATCGTTCGCCCCGTACAAATATGAAATAGTTAAAGAGACTGGACTACGCGTTGGGTGCAAGTGACGTGTTATTTCGTTACACGCTATTACACCTATTGCCTGTGTATGTTTCGAAAATAGCATTGGGCGTTTTTCGGCAAGAGACACAGATGACACAATGTAACACAGTGAATCATTTTATCCTTGTTACCAATGTTAAATATGGATGAAACGATTCACTGTGTTGCACTGTTTCTCTTGTTTTCCATTACTATGAATCTGACACCCATTATCCGTTGATGGATAATATCATAGATACTCGCGCGTATTTCATTTTTATGAGAATAACAATTGTCTTCAGGTACGGCTTTAAATCAGCTGCTTAGCTGTTGTCCCCCTTATCGTTGTGCAACTGATACTCAATATCAAACTTACTGTATTTCTATCTGTTTATTTTGTATTTAATGTTAACAGTTGCACTCAGTAAAGTTATTATTATTAACAATAATTATATTAGGACTCTCGAATTTTAAAACAATAAAAAAAGATTGCTATAATAGGATAATGAGAGTCTGCATCGATAAACGGCACAATTATTTAATGAACAATCAATAATCAGAATGATACAAGAATAATTAGCTCACATATCCATAATTTAGAACACACGTCCGTATACGACGTGTATCATTCGTTCTTGTATCATTCTTGCCGAGGAGGACTCTAAAGAGAGTCGAAACGTTCAAAATAAAGAAGACATCGATCCAATTTCTGATTATTGATTGCTCACTAAATAATTGTTCCGTTTATCAATGCTGACTCTCATTAGCCTATTATAGTTATTTTTTTTGTTATTGTTATTATTATTATTATTATATTATTATCTTAGAAAAAATCTTTGGTTGAGCTCTTTAAGTATTAAAAAAATCTTATATTAATATATACTAGGTAAGTATCCTTCTACTTACAATTACTTCAACTTTGTGGACTTACGACCGGTACGCGCTAAGAATTATAACAGAAAAAGATGCAGTTAAATCGAGATTAAAATTAACCTACATTGATAGAAACAGACATTAACCTATTTTTTCATATAATCTTGTAATTATTATGTCCAGAATGGCTAGTAATACAACTATTGTTACTACAAGAAAAAGAGAAACAATAGATTTAGCATTATACGATTACTTATATGATTCGACTTACAATCAAAGTCTCAGAACGTAAACGTAACCTCGTTATAAATACATAGAAAGATGCCTGTATTTTTATGCTATTTTTACTTTTAACACAGCTGACGTTCTCGTCGACACCTACTTACGTTTCTCACGATGTTTTTGCTCTCGTTCACGATTTGAATTTAGGATTTTGTTACAATCGGAAATTCGTGCAATATCGCGTTCTCCATTCTCACGATACGTTCCATAACGATCGCGCACCACAATCTTGCGAATTAAAGCAATTAAAACCTGATTAAAGGCCGACTATCCAGTTCTTCTCGAGTTTCGCCACCGAGGCTGGGAAGGAAAAGAGAACCGCACGTCCCGTTTGATTCGCAGAAAGCGATCCGTCTTCATTACTAGCCACCACATCATATACCCTGACAGTGATAATGGCAACGGAAATGCACGGTCCAATCGCTTATGAAAATCGCAGATAATGGCTTCTCTCTCCTGCGCGCTCAGTAACTTTATCCTCATTACTCATTATCTTCTATCATTTCGTTCTTTGCTAAATTATCATAATAATACGCGTACAATATCATTCGCAGACATTCGTTGCGTTGTCACGTATCACAAACTTACTTTATTTCGAGAATACTGCCGATTGATATCGCGGGTCTGATGAACTCGAAGTAAAAAAAAAAAAAAAAGTATTCAAGTCAGAGTCGGAGCTATTCTTGCACCGCTCTTCTGCTTTTCTCTCCTCTGAATAAAATTCGAACTGACTTTAACAGGAAGTACGTGCTTAAAAAGAATTAATCCTCATCTTTAATCTTTTCCTGCGCTATGTCAATAATCATTTTCCAAAGATCAATCCCGTTTCTTTTCGTTTAAGGTTTCTTTCATCGGAAACGAGTGTGCGTATGTTCAGTTCGCCTTAAATGAACTCGAGGGATATTAGGCGGACCGGGCCGATTACAAATTCAAACGACTATCAAAGATCAGCGCAATAATCTCCGATATCTGAAATGAACGAGCCTCCCCCCCCCCTCTCCCTCATTCCCTTCTCTTGTTATCGTGATGGAAACGTCGATATTCGCACACCTGCTGCATATAATCTCTGTCAAATCCGCTTCATCCATTTGAGCGAAATGTAATCATATCTGAACAGTCTCGGTGTGTAACAATCGATCGATCGCACACGGTGAAAAGATTTGCGGTCGGTCGCTGGTCACTGTTACGGTCCACGTCGATACCCGCAATTTAGTTTCTATTAGCGTGCGTATATAACATTAAGTGCGTGAGTTCATTCGACAACGGAGAAACGTATCAACAAATAACTTCGGTCACAATAGCGTAGACGTAATTAGTGCCTTAAAGGCCCTTCGTCTATAATCATATTTTACTCCCTCTGTCCAGCCCAAGTTTTTTTTATGGTTCTATAGGCTTTCAAAAAATGTGAAAAATTAAAAATTACTTTTTAACATCTCTATTACGTTATCAATAGTTTTTTAACAAGTTCCGCGTCGCGTGCGTCACCGTTCCATCCAACGTTCCTGTTTGATATTTTGGTTACAAAAGAAACGTAATTATAAGATGATTTCGATGTCGCATATATAA
>NW_017304438.1:2780762-2781335 GCF_001594115.1 Trachymyrmex septentrionalis | reverse complement strand
TATATACATATATAATTATGATATATTATTACTTTCTTTATATAATAAATTTTTTAAGTTATTACGAAATATATGTTACTTAACAAATGTAACAAGCACGAACGAAAATATGGTAACTTACGCGGCGTAAGGGTCACTTAAAATTAACGTAGCACAGAATAAGATATTTTAAGAGAGGGAATCGAACTTCATTCTTTATTTCACAGAAATTTGAGAGTGAAACTTCGCTTGTATCAAAAATAGACTCAGATTGTGGATGGAGGGTTAAAGAATACTATTGAAACTTCGTAAAAATTATCATTATAATGCATGCACCATTTGTGGCACCGCATAAACCGATATTATCGAGCACCATATATATTAAAAGATTATTAAACAATCTTTGATAGTTGTAGAAAACATAATACATCTTTACTAAAAAATCGAAGAGGACAAGCACGAGCCTAGAGCAATACACACACACACACACACACACACACGAACATTACTTTCCCGTCCTGGTAGTCCTTTAACGAAAGTTAATGATGCGGCGAAAGAGAATATAAATAAATGACCGAGCGGACGAATTGTCGT
>NW_017304438.1:2777642-2780662 GCF_001594115.1 Trachymyrmex septentrionalis | reverse complement strand
GATGCGGCGAAAGAGAATATAAATAAATGACCGAGCGGACGAATTGTCTCTTGTGGAGTCTCTTGTGAAGGGAAGACGAATTCTGTCGTGCTTTGCAGTGAAACTATGAATCAGCGTGAGCGCCACGCCTTCATTCACGTTTCATTCACGAGACCTGACGACCTACGAAAGCACGAGACCATCGTGGGTATGCGAGCAAGAGACGAATGGAGTGACAGAGGATTAAGGATATAGAAAGGTAGAGAAAGGGCAGGAAAGAGAAAGCGACCTGAGGAAGAGTGAAAGGGAGAGAGAAACGACTGCCAGGACCAGAGATTGCAGTGTCCGTTTTGGCCTCTATTAATACTAGTGTCGCTGCGGTGACGTTGCGTTAAAAGTGTCAGCTTTGAGTGTAAACATTCAACGAAACAAGACTGAATGAAAAAGCAGGCGATGAAAGCGAGAGGAAGACAACACGATACAGCCGCGATAAATTCAAATTCGCAGTTTTCGATCGATCGAGTCTCTTTATATCGCATGCGATTAGGACAGAGAGAGATTAGGAAGAAAAAGAATGCGGGAGCCAATCTATGGCGATTTCGAATGGATCAACGCGACAAATTCGCGCGGGGCGAAGCTGTCATTCGTACGTAATTAACTGTCCCGTTGAGCTTGGCCGCGATTCAAATTGAATTGACTATCGTTATGCGTCGGCGAGGACGGGTGATGGCGGTGATGGTGCGGTGCAGGCGATTCATTCGATTTCCGGCCCGATCGGCCCGAAGAGCTGAAGGCGTGACTGAAAAATCACCCACAGTCGGTAATTACGGCCGGCTCTCGCAATTATACACTCCGAAAATGTCCGGCGCGCCGGCAGAAATTTATACGTACACCGCATATATTGGCGCGAAAGCACGTCCCGCCATTGTTTCCACCCACGATACTCTTTGCATGATCATTTCATTTATTTACACATAATCAATGCACATTTAACGCTGATTCCGATTGAAAAAATGAACGAACTTTACGCGATACCTTCACGTTGTGTCCATCAATAATTCTTGCACGTAACTCTCTCGGTTTTATTACGATCGTCGCTTTAAGGCTAACATCATACACTACCGCTCAAAAGTACTTAGCACTTTAATTTTTATACGTACACCTCTTTTATACGTCGAATTCCGTTTTAATTCTACTGTATTCTTTTATTGTATACGTAGAATTAAATATTTTTAGCTATTAGTCAAACATGTAGGAAGGAAAATGGAAATTCACTCTTCCTCGTTCGATTAAAAAGGGAGCGAGCGAATACTTTTGAACGGCACTGTACAACAAAGCTTCCTCGTCCCCATCAAAAAATAAAAAAAAATATTTGAAAAACAGTAAAGAGTTTTTAGTGCGCAATATACAGATGAATATCTTCAGCGTAAAAAGCTTCTTATAAAAAGCAATGAGATATACATGGCAGCTAATGGGCTAATAAATAGTAAAATACTCATTAATGGTGAATCACCGACAGCGTTCGCAATTTTTAAAATATTCTCCGCGATATTGAAATGGCGGGTCATTAACTGGCGCGCTACTTAACAGCGACACGCGATATTATGCGCGTAATAATCCGTGAATAATCCTGGTAACTCAAAATCGAAGACTTAGCCGCGACTTTAAAGAGACTCGCGTCGTACGAAGCGAACGAAGAGCTGCGTTCCGATAACGGAACGATTTGCGAAATGAAATCACAAACTTCTGCCGCGTGTGCACTGCTAGTACATTGTCTCGTTTATAATGGCAATTTACCTGGCGTAACGAACAACGCGAAGTTTCGTCGGCCGAGGTTCTTTGTTCGCTCAATCCTACGCCTTTAATCACTGAACGTACCCGCTGCAACGTACCATTATTTGCTATTCCGCGTCAACTTTCTCTCGTTTCCCCAGACACCTTTTTGCATCTTCGTCGTCTGGTCTAAACCATTTCGCGTGTGTCCCAGTTGTGCGCCATCCTTGAATTAATTCCAATTCGAAAGAATCTGTAAATGGATTATCGTGGAACGATGCGATTCTCGAGAGAAAGAGAGAGAGAGAGAGAGAGAGAGCGAGACACAACTTTTTAACGCGGCTAATCTCGATTAGTTTCCCTGGATACTTCGCGACGTAATTCGCGAGATGAAAAAGCCGATACGGTAGAAACTCTGTAATTTCAATCTTCGTTATTGAAGCTGCGCTTGTTGTGCTCGACCTGCGAACGGGAAAAGGTGTGTGCCTCCCGTCGAGAAGTTCCATCGATCGTAGGCGGGAACTGAAGCTAAAATAATTTCAACGGGTTCGCGGATGAGGCTACGTGAAAAGGAAAAAAATGATCTTGCTTTTATCTCTCGGCGGGATCTTTCAACTCGCGATACAGAATTCGCAATGTCGGCGCGCAATGCGACGCTTCGTGGGACAGATGGCATTTCAAAGTTAGTCGCAACTCTCACCGCTTATCTATGCGCTCCCGTCCTTCGCGGTTCGTAACTTCGATCGAAAGCAAACTGTGAACTGGATTAGGAATCCCGCGAATAGTTACCATAACTAATAGACACACGGCCCAAAGTACCCATTCGTGTGATAGGCGAAATGCATTACGGTTGCTGCCAAATACATATGTATATTTACCTGCGTCTGATGTCGGAGAGCCCCGCCCCCCCTCGCCCCTCGTTAATTTCGCACTGATAGCGACGCAATCAGTCGATCGTTTGGTCTATTAAATTCATCAATAGCGTGCGCTTCTGGATTAACATTGACACCGTTCTCTTTACGAGCAAATACATCTCACGTCAATTTTGATAGCGAAGTGGTAAATCACATCTATTTGCTGCAATTGATCTACTTTTTAAATGTCGCTTTCGCCGAAATAAATGAAAATTGTGAACGGCGAACTGAAACGCAAGCGGCATTTCGCGGATCAGACCTTCAATCCTATCGCACGTTGCATTTTGTGCGAGATAAGCTATCGTACCAACCGCATTCATTTAAAATCGCCTAGTTTTATATACGATGCGAGAT
>NW_017304438.1:2772500-2777542 GCF_001594115.1 Trachymyrmex septentrionalis | reverse complement strand
CTCCCCCTTTTTTTTAAAAAAAAAAAAAAAAAAAAAAAAAAAAAAATTGGATACACCATCTACGCAAATAATGACGTACGCGAAAGCTCGCGTATCTTTGCAGCCAGATGCGCACAACGTTCGTGGGTTTATTGTTGTTACGCAAACAACCGGAACTCCGGGCAGCCCGGATGTGTTTATCGTCGGATTAGCGATTCCATTGCCCAAGCTTTTCTGCTTCGACGCACCCGAGAGGGTGCTGCAGACGAAGCAGCCCCGGTTTTCGTTTCACGCGTTTGCGAATCATTCACGGTAAAATCGAACAGAGCGAATGAAAAGGGCCGGAGAGAATACGTACTAATTAACGAGGCATTTCGCCAATAGCGTCAAAAGGGAATTTGATTTAGAGGCAAATCCGCCGCGCTGCTGACCGCATAATATCTCTCGCACAGGTGAATCTGATCAATTAAATCTACCGAATGCAGACCCTGCCCAACGGCATTCGTACAATCTAATTATGATCATAGGGTTGATCTCCGACTGTATAAACAAGATTTTTCGAAAACGTAGTACGAGCCTTTCGATGCATGATTTTTCTTGCGATTTTGCTAAGGTATTTAAAAATTCAGTCGGGAAAAAAAAGATACAAATTTGAATGTAATTTTGTTGAAGCATCGAAATAATTGTGTAGGACGTTCAAACTGGTTGCTAAAATGTAAAAACTTACAGCATTGTTCATCATGCTTGTAACTGCTACGTAATTATGCTCCAATCTATCAATATCTATCAATATCTATAATTTAATCGGGGATCAATATCAGCAGCACTGTCCAATTACTCTTTATAAAAGGTTATAAACAAGTGGAAAAACTTCATCCGTACAAATTTCGAGAACTTTTCATTTCGCGTTTAATTGATATTTTTACATTGTTGAAAAATTGCTATTTCACGTATTTCGAATGCACTGGACTTACTCTCAAATTATGATTTGCAAATAAATTAATGCCTGCAGGGGAAAAACGGTTTAGCTAAAGTATCTAAAAACTTTAACTAGATACAAATCTAAAAATAATTTTGTCGAATAATAAAAAATTATTATGTAGAACACACACATTGATGACTAATGCTGCACAAAGTTTTAACGTTTTACTTTTCAGCGACCGATTTAAATGTCCTAAATTATTTTGATGATCCAAACAAAATGATTTTCACATCTGAATTTAGTTAAATTTTTAGATACTTCAGCAAAACCGTTCTTTCTTACATCGTAAAATTTCTGACGATTTTAACAGCACATTCCAATTGTACCAACGATAAAGACTTCTCAATCGTAATATTTCGTAAAATGTATGTATATTACATACATGTGTCATGACTACATACGCTCTAAAGAATCGATGGGATTTAACATCTATATGCTGGTATTAATATTAATATCGATATGTTGGTATTAATATTAATATTAATATGGATGTGGATATGATGTGAATATCATGGATTTTAAAACCGCACCATGATGATGTTGTGATAATCAAATCCATGTTGGTATTAACACATCGAGATCGAATTACAATTTAATGAAAATCATTGAGAATTATATAGATATTAACACATTGAGAATGATATAGGCATCGCTATTTTTTCGAGTGAACAGTGTAGAGTGTACAGACGAAAAAATAGATCTTTCTTCGCTTGTGTCCTGTGTCTGAGTTTTCGATCGATGTTATCGCACGCAAAACTCTGGCTGCTATCACGAAGTATCATGTACACCGATACGTGATACCTGCGAGAGATCGGTAGATTCTTGTACGTTCACGTGCGTCAACGTAAGTGGTATATTAGGATAAGCGAGTATCTCTAAACGCAGAAGTTTAGGTGCACCGTTACGCGTAACGTCAAAGTCAACTCGAAATTTCATGGATCCTGCTGTAATCTAATGGTTACGGATTGGGTTTACGATGCGGGGAAGATCGGCGACAGGATAAGGTTAGCTACGTCATACGCGTGTAACTACACGAAAATCCTGACTTCATATAATGCAATTATACTGTGACGGCATACGTGGATTCATGTCGTGATGCGCGCGGTTTATCCGATGGCACAGCGCGCCTTTAACTTTATAATGTTAATTTTAATCGAGGTTCGCTCTTGATGCATTTATCTCATTTAATTCAAATATTTATACGGCATGAACGATGATAAGCAGAGCGAATCGGTCGCTATGCGTTTCAGTAGATTCTGATAAATAAAGGCATACCTTGCCTTTGCCGATAGGAATAAGACCTGGATAGGAATAAGTGCGAAGTGATAGGAAAAGTAGAGGAGCGCATAAATAGATGATGGACCTAAATGAAGTGAAGAATATTTCACACTAGTTGAACTCACGAGGGATGCACCGGGGGGTCTAATGGCTCTAAGGCCATGTTTACGATCCAGGCACGAATCGAGAAGCCGTTTCGCGTTCGCGCGCGCGCAGCCGACTCTTTTATAAAACTTAATTTTCCGGATAATTTTACCATTTGTTACCGTCTTTCCTCTTACGCGTTACAGTCATAATTTACAGTCGTCGTGCAGCCGAGCGTTAATGGAAATTTTAGGTACCGGTCTCCTCTCTCTATCTTCCGCTTCCTTCTACCCCCTTTTTTTTTCGTCCTCGCAAATTTCAGAGGAACGTTTAACGTTTTACATGGTCTGAAACTTCGGGAGAAGCACATTAAAAGCGTGCCAGAAAGTACGTAAATATCCAGTCGAAATTTATGTAATTTATCGCGACTTTCTCTCAGGGAGGAGCGACTTATACCCTAACAAGTGGCAAGAATAGAAACGGTAAGTCCGGTTCCCTCAATGTGTTGTACAACGGGATATTCTCCTTCTGCACGATTCCCGTTATTTACAGGAATATTGAGAAACGCCGTGTACTTAGTGCCGACGGGAAGCGTCCCGTTCTTTGCCTTGCAAGAATAAGCAAACAAGCACTACTCAAACCCCGGCGTCTGCCGTAACAATCTCAAAACAGCCCCGTAATGGAAAGCCAGCGATGTTGCAGCAAGCGAAGCTTTCTAAAAACGCTGAGAGAGAGAGAGAGAGAGAGAGAGAGAGAGAGAGAGAGAGAGAGAGAGAGAGAGTTACGTAGCTTAACCGGAAGTATCGCCACGGGGGATCTCGGATAGAATCGGAGCGGAGGGATCTGCAATCAGATCCCGTTTGCATCATCCGAGCGCACCTGGGCCACGACAGCGTTGAGCAACGTTGAAGCCTCGGCGAAGATCAGGAAAATGAGGTTGCTAATCTTTAACGAAATGTTAAGACGGTGGATCAATAACCGATTAATCCGATCAGTCTTCGAAATGTTCAATCATCCAACACGCGCTTCGCCCGAGAGCGAATAAATAAACGCGGCGGTCTGGCCATTAATCTTCCTTAACTATATTACCAAAAGTTTCTCATGGGGGAGGGAGCTCGTATGAGAACGTGCGAGTGTTAAAATAACAATCTGTACGTCGCCTAACATCTTGCGTCGACGTTCGCCGGAGATGATCAATAGTTCGCGAGCTGCAGCTACATGCGTTTCCCGGCACGTAATCCAATCTAATAGCGGCGTCGAAATCAAGATCGGTTCCAGAGAAAGCAGAAGCCGATCGCGACGACGACGTCCAACGTTTCCCGAGAACCGGGAACGCGGAACGCGCTTGTGTCCAGCAAAACGACCGTGGTAACCCTCGGGGGAAATAGTTCCGGCCTGCCGGACTATGCCGAAGTTACGCCGAGATTCCCAAGCTGCAGTAATGTAGTTTGGTAGTTGTGCAGTTGTAACGAGGGCCCCATGGCCGGCTTGTCCATGGACGCATCCGTACGTGCTACAGTGCGATCGTTATACGGTCGTACAATCGTATGGGTCGTATGGACCGTATATGGCCAGGCCGTATTCGGTCCACATGTCGTATTTGTACTACAAATCCCCGTAACCGCAAATCCCACGTCCGCAAGCGCGTAGCAAGCTCTAATCACGGCCGTGCAAACGATGGCTGCCTTGAACTGACCTAATACTTCCTGGGCGACGCTGGTAAAACGCCGTGATTAGCTTCTCCGTTGCTTCCTCGCTATCGGCTTGACTTCCTGCCGATGGTCCCGGGGCTCGGATCATGCACGTGGATCGTTCCCAGGATAATATTATGAGAGTCGGAGCTTGTTTCCCTAACAATACGTTAACATGCAGAATAACGCTTGAAAGTGATGAAACTGTGTTAAATATCATTCACAGAATCACACGTGCATTCTTTAATAAATGCAACACAATGCTATTCATTTTCACTAAGATATTTGTAATAATTTATAATATCATATTTGCTCTTATAAAATAATATAATTTACGTACAAAGAATAGTTTTATTGAAATATCTAAAAATTTAGTTAGATACACAAAGCTAAAAATAATTTTATCGGGGCCATCAAAATGATTATGTGAAACGGTTAAACGTTGATGGAAATGCTGCAAAAACATTCCAGCAATCAGCTTACGCGGTTAAAAAATATTTTCAAATCTGCATCTAGTTCTAAATTTTTAAATATTTCAACAAAACCGTTGTTTTTTTTTTTTCGTGTACGTTCTCAAGAAATTTACCAAGCGTTACTGTAAGCTCTACATCTGTGAAACATTCTATCATCGTTAGTACATCAACAAAGCATTTCTGCATCAAACAAAGCTACCCAATAATTTTCAATTTGCTGCATTCCTAAGAACTATAACGAGCGATGAAACTCGTGTCATAGTTTCCTATCTATCCGCATACATCGCATCGATATAACATTGTTACGACAGGCGTGTCACCGCAGCTCGATGATGACAACGTCAATATTATTGCACGAAAGCAGCGATGCTTTTTATTTTACGGTGACAACTCGATAATGCGACTCGGACCCATGAAGGCGCGAACTGTCCAGTCGCGCGGAATTAAGGGCCCATAAATACGAATCAGCAGTCGCTCGAATGCTGTTCTACGATCATGTATACACATCCGATCGAGCGGAACTTCGGATTGTGGTGTCTCAGACTCTGCGTGAAC
>NW_017304438.1:2762600-2772400 GCF_001594115.1 Trachymyrmex septentrionalis | reverse complement strand
ACATCCGATCGAGCGGAACTTCGGATTGTGGTGTCTCAGACTCTGCGTAAACTGTACTGTGTCTCTCCACAGTAGGAGCAATTCGGTGGACATCGAAGACAGGCGAATGATCGATGGGATTAGTAAGGCCAACCATTGTAAGTGATCGCACCGAAGGATCACCCGTTAATATTTTTTTTTACTTCTGTAACATGCGTTGCATCACGAATCGAATAGAAGCTCGTAAACTAATTAATAAAGTTGCTTGTAACATTTTATAGCTTGCGATTCAATCGAGTTCTAACAAAATAATTGTGTGGATGATTTCAATTGACAAAAATTTAAACTTAATGGATTAAATGCAAAACAAATTACATCAAAGAACTTGTACTTTTCTTGTATAATTTATAAAGAGAGATTAGAAGTAAAGCAGTATTAGGTAAAAATAATAAAAAAATGAAAATAAAAAAAAGTTAAATTCAGTAATTGTAAACAAATTTTACAAACAATAAACCCTTGAGGTATCCCATTACATTAAGAAAAAAGTGATATTTGTGACTATAATTGCGTGGTAAAATAAATATAGTTAGAAGCTTCATTTTTATGATTATTACAATATTATTATGATATTAGTAATAAAAAATAACCATATATGTGTAGTTCTCTCAAAAATTATACTATAAATTATGTGATAATTTCAAATATTAATATAGTAAAATATTACAAATTACAAATAGAAATAAAATAAATATTTTTATTCAGTAAATACAATCGCAGTTATAGTGAATATAACCATTTCTTTAAATTTACTTGTTATTTATATTAAAATAACTAAAAATATATTAAGAAAAAAATTAAATATTTTCTTCAGTGTGTGTGTGTGTGTGTGTGATTATTATTATTAATAGCATAATTGATTATATTTCCATGGTTAAAACAATTATAAATATACAGTTGTCCCAAAAAATGACTGTAAATTATAATTAAATTTTAGTAACTACAACCATTATTTCTCTCAGTGAATAATCAAAATAAATCAAACACCGTACTTTTTCGGATCCTAGATACAATTATTATATGCGTTTCCGCCAAGTTTTGACAATGTACCCAGATTATAAATATTAAGTAGGAGCGCGTACGTCGCGACGGTGTAACAAATGATGCGTCTGCGAAGGCCGAGTACGAAAATGGAGTTGCTATTATAAATGTATGAGTTCAAAAGTTCCGGTATGGCTGCGTCCTAGGAAATGAGCGAACGTCCTTTGCGACAGGACGCGTCAACGCGAAAAGTCCTCGTTCCGTCGGAGCGTAACGTCGTCACCGGGCTTACGTTACTTTACCGTGACGTACATGAATCCACGATGGAATTCCAGCCGGTTTACGGCGCGAATCTGATTTTCCTGGGAGCACACGAGTACTCGCCGTGCGCACGCCCGACGGTCGCAGGAGCGTGTACGAGTTGGCATTAACAGGCGAATAAATTATCCTATTCGGCACGAACCCTTCATAACTCAGTAGCAAAATTAGCATAGGATCAATATTGCTTTTTCGCCACGCCACTGACGGCGCTCGGGCCTCTGGCGCCCCGCATGCCCATTTAACTAATTCGCGATAAACTGAACGACCAGCAGTGAACACTATTGCTTCCTAAAAATTGTCGTTTGTTCATCGTGCACAATCATGCATCATACTCGTATATATTGCGATTTTCGTACATTTCATGAGTCTCTCTCTCTCTCTCTCTCTCTCTCTCTCTCTCTCTCTCTCTCTGTTTTTTTAAATTAAATAATGCTTACGAATATTTTCTTTTACTTTGACTTTGTGAAAGTTTCTGATAATTGATTAAGATGTATTTAATATATAAATTTTACTTTCAATGTATTTAATAATATAATACGTAATAAAAATATATAAAAAAATACACTAATATGTGAGAATGTTGTAAATGTAACTCGTTTTAATTTTTCATATAAATTGAGTAAATTAGATATAACATTTATGAAAATTGTAATATTATACAGTCGCAGGCACGTAAAGTAAAATTCATTGTTTTCAGTAAATAAAACTTTCAATTTTTCGGACAAGTGAGTTGGACTTCAATTGACGCAGCCCTTTGAAATTATTATAAAATTGTACGCTTCGAGAGCACTTCGTACTGCACTGTTACTGTTTGCATTATGAATAATATCGGTATTTCAACCTCTTTTTCCCCGGCAGTCAGATTGTGCACGTTTCAAAAGAACGGTTCGTTCGTCGATTGCTCCATGACGGAGACGAGTCGTCGAAGAAGCAGTGAAACGAATCGACGATAATTGGAGCAAAAATAGAAGGCATGCTTATCTCAATTTCAGTGATATTGCACAACCGCAGCTGTATTAAAGTAAGAAGATCGCGTTAGAAAAAATAATTTTTATTTTTATTAAATTCAATTGTCGCGTCATAAATATCTTTTTCTTAAAAAATTTGTAATTAATCAGTGTTAATATCGACGTATCAGTATATCTCCATTATTATTTTCTTTGTAAAAAATCATATTCCTATTATCGGCCGATAATTCCCACGACGTATAATATATGTAAAACGTAAACATAGATGTAGACGAGGAGAAACGAAGTGCACAATAAAAGTTCAATAGCATTTTCAAGTTGTATGCAAAATTCTATGTAAGCGAGAGCGTTTACATCGCGCGTATACAATCCATGCATGTACATACCTACGTCCGAGAGAAATTACGACAGACGAAAGGAGGGACAGAAAGAGGAAGATGGACGGAAGAGAACGAGAAGGGAGAATTACCAGCCTCCAGGATGTATGTGTGTATGAAAGGAGAGAAACAGAGAGAGGGAGGGAAGGAGAGAGAGAGAGAGAGAGAGAGAGAGAGAGAGAGAGAGAACGAGTATTTTGTAGTAGACCATGGTCCACGTGACCGGTTGTGCCCTCAGAGTGGAACGCCGAGGTCAATGCTTTCCGTCCAAGGCTAAAGGACCGGGAGAGCCGAGACTCGAGTAGGTACTCGAATATCGCGAGTACAACCGACGTCCAGCATCGGCTAACGCCAAGCAACGAGAGAAGACGAGGAGAAACCGCGCCGGTTACAACCTGCCGGTTCCTCACCTCGCTTACAACCTGCCTCGTCTCTCCTTAGCGCGCACTCAGACTCCCTCGTGACCGAACAGACCTCTCGCTCCAGCAACCGGGAGTCTCACTTACGTATACCGATATATGTGGTTGTGGACGAGACCGTCGTTGTCGTGGCTACGGAGGATCGGATTTCACGTCCTGCGATATCGTCCGGAAGGTATCCTCCGGAGTACGGATCTCGGGCAGGAGATACGTTTGCCGAGTCGCCGAGTCTACGGATGTGTTTAGGTTTCTACTAGATCGCTCGCTCTGACATCGGGAATCGAGTTTGCGTTGCTTCGTCCTATAGCGTGATCCTCGTTGCGGAGATACAGTAATACGACGGGAAAATTTATCCGAAACACTGCTCCGAGTTCCGCGTCATGAAAATAGCTGCTCAATTTTTGACAGTAATATTGGGCGACGATTAATAATTGCTTAATTGGAAATATATCGTGCGAAAACGTTATAGTAATGTTTTTACTAATTGAAACCGACCTTTCGATCCGCGTCTCCATGTCGCGTCCTGCCCCGACCTGGCAGCAAACTGCAAAGTATCATTCCACGAAGTTGCAGCCAATACAAGAGTACGCGAGACGAAGGTTTTGTTCTTGTTACACTACTCGCACAGCCGCTCTACTTCCAGGACCGTAACTTGTTACAGCCGGACACTTTACTGCTGAGAACTAAAAGATTAAGAAGGGACTCCAGGATCGGAGCGGCAGAACGAGGACGCATTGTTTCCTAGGGCTTCTACTAGCAAGAAATTGGATTTCGAACACTGGCAAACGGCCGATGCTGCGTACAAGAACATTTCTGCCGTGCGCGCTGCACCGAGACGACTGCTCATTTTTATATTTATCACATTTTGCAGATTAAACCCGAGAAACGAAGGAGCAACGTGTCACGAAGAATCCAAAACTGACTGCACGGAAAGAATAATTTTGCTCGAGTAGCTAAAAATTTAGATAGATGCGGATCTGAAAATAATGTTGTTGGTCTAAAATAACTGTGTAGGACAGTCATCAAGCTGGTTGCTCTCTAGAATGTCAAAACTAGAATGTCAAGCACCATTACTCATCATGCTTGAGTTTCTTGCATAATTAACATTTTGATGATTCATCAAAATTATTTTGAAATCTGTATTTAGTTAAATTTTTCGATATTCTAGCAAAACCATTCTTTCAATATAAAATTGGAGTAGTTCCGATGCTTTCTATTTTTAATTCTACAGAAATGAAAAGAAATCTATTGTGGCCTCCCGCCGTCTATTAATTTATATCGTCGCAAGTAAGTACAGAGATAATTTCGCGAAGTTTCATTTGAAAATTGTGTCCACGACATTAAAGTCTTGAACACGCGAAAATTAAATTTCAATCTGCGCCTCAAATGCAACTGTCGTCAATAACATTGCTAACGCCGAAAAGGCAGGCTTCTTGAAAATTGTTCCCGGTGTATAAGCGTCGCGAACAGTGCCAAGTAAATTAAGGAACGCCTCGTTGTAAAGGAATAACGTCCAATGCAGCGTGAGGTGCATATTCAACCGCGGAAATAACGATTAATGGATACGATTAAAACCAAGAACGCTGTTACCACCCTCGACCTATCCAGCCTTTAAAAAAATCGATTTTTGAAGATGAGGTGTAATAGCACTTTCCTGATACCATCATTGTTGGAGGATATGAAATTCACGCGTGCTTAGATTAATTGCCGACGAAATAAAAATTAATGGCACAAGTGCAGCGGTAAATGACTGTATTAAATCACTGATATATCAGTTTGATGAAGAAAACGATCAGTTGGGAAGCGACGCGGTGTTACGCATTGCGTGCATTATTCTTCCAACCGTGGCGCGATGGATGAGATACTTTATGCTCGATCTATTTAGAAAATTGAGCATGAGATTATCCTGCCGCTTCTTTCCTTAACAGTCACGGTGCGTAAGCCCGTTCGAGCTCTTGTAGATGTACATCGCATAAATATCCATTTGTCGCAACAAATTTCATTTCTCTCATAGCGATAACTGGAGAGCGAACGGAACATTGTCCGAGAAAAATTACGAGATCATCTGGAATACCACGGACGTTAGAATATTTAACGACACGACAGATGCTGATATTATGACTTGCGAGATCTTGGATGTTAGAGCTTTAACTTAATAATATTATAATGCATACTTTCGGAAGATGACGATGTTGAAACAAAGTGTCATTTCGCTTAGCTTTGTTGTAAAAATTCTTTTTTTAACTTTTAACGATTTATTACATTTGAACGTGTTGTTGCAAAAAACATGAGAGATAATACGGGAAAGCAAACGTTTATAAAATAGTAAAAGCTAAAAAGAAGTTTAATTATCCTCAGTTAAAACAAAGATTATGTTACATATACAAATCTGTAATAAAATCTTTGTTTCAACCGAGAATAATTAAATTTTTTTAACTTTTATTATTTATGTAATACAATCTTCGTTTCAACTTAGGATAATTAAATTTTTTTTTTTTTTTTTTTAGTTTTTACAGCGCGAGCGTAAAATTGTTACGCTCTCTTTTAAAGATACAATTTATATTTCTGAATAATGGAGAGAGCAGCAATTATTAGCAACAAATAACGACAGTTCAGTAAACCATTATCAAACTTCGTTCGTGAAACAATATATCGCGAGCGATACGTAATCCACGTAAGCCCCGAATCTGCGCGAGTACGAGTTAGAGAGAGAGTCGCGAGAGTGTTTAAACGGCGTCCTGACTAGCGATAATTTAACGAAGGCAAGGTACTACCTATTTATGTAGCAAGCGAACAAGATACAGCGTCGAAAACGCCTAGAGCCAGATACGAGAATGGCGTCTTTGAAAACTTTCCCATCGTACAACGCGGTCGTCGGCGTGTGGGCACGCGCGCTTGTCTCCTCTAAACGTTTTGGCCAAGTACTTTAAGTTTACACGACGGGGACAAGTTTGCGAACTTTAACTTATTTGCTTCCGTGCCGGATTACCGGTTAAACGGTCCCGGTCGCCGGGAGAGTTAATACAAGCCGCACGGTACATGCAAAATCGCCGATACCGAAACCGCCACAATTCCACCGATCTTGCCACATTAAAGGTAAAGAAGAAAACTTGGAAGTTAACCAATGCTCTTGTAAAAGACGAAAAAAGCATTTGTAAGAGCCGACGTGATGCGAATAACGACGGGAAAACGATCGCATTTCCACAAACTCGTCGGGAATAGTTATCGCCGTATATGCAGCACCTTATCGCAGGTGTGACACCATGATTTGCGACAGCAGGCTGCCGCAATGGGTTACAACACTCACGAGAGATAATAAAGGAAATATGAAAATTGCTTGGGGATAAGAGGATCACAGCTATCTTAAGTGGTTTAAGTTATTTACATCAGCTAAGCCGCTTAAGCAACTTAGAAATTAATGTCTTTTTGTTAGAACGTTAATGTCATTCTTGGAATATATGTTACGAGCGTACGTTAAAATTACATATGTCTTTAATTTGTATTATATAAATATCAAAGAAAAGATAGTGATATTAATTTGTCTTCGCCGATCCATTTTAAAGTGATGAACGAATGAAATATTATATATATTCAGTTGCAATATTTAGCCTCTTTCAGAGATCTATTATGTTAAAATAAAATAAGATAATCTAACTCACCAGTATATGATGCGCAGCAGTGGAGTTGAAATATTAATCTGTAAATATAATAAACATATTCAAAATTATAACAACATTCAAAATAATAATATATAATTCAGAAAATAATTATTATCCGCATTAAATTTTTCACTCTTTTCAAAATAAAGTTATTTTAAATATCTCATAATACGATTCAAAAAAAATCTTTATCTTACGACTTTCTTTATTAAATATTTAAATTTCTATATTTTATCAAATATTTCAAAAGAAAATATCTTCATTAAAAAAATTTTTATTTTAAAAATAGTAAAAATTTTTAACAGGACTCGTAATATTAAGAACAATATAATAAAGTAAAAGGCTATTAAGAGTCGAGCAACAATAAATTCTCACAATTAGATCAACGCAAATGTATTTATAAAAACTATATAAAATATAGTTATTAAAAACGCTACAAAAAACTTTGACGATCGGAATATTATGCATTGTATTCTGATCGTCAAAGTTTTTTAAAAAGCGTTTTTAATAACTATATTTTATAGTTTTTATAATGAATACATTTGCGTTGATCTAATTGTGAGAATTTATTGTTGCTCGACTCTTAATAGCCTTTTACTTTATTACATCGTTTTTAATTTTAATTTTAATTTTACTGTAGAATGATGTAGAAAAATGGAGCGTCATGCAATCATCAGAGAATAAACAATCGATTCTGCGAATAACTAATAGGAATAAATAAATAATCAATTACGTACCCTTGGTTGCTCCACCGTTGCCTGATACCACCTTGGCCTGCTCTTCCTCTCAGATTCCTCCATTGTAGTTTTGATAGCACTTATACACATATATACACTCGCGAAAACACTATCAATTGCAATAATCATAAAAATGTACGGTAATCGCACGGTACTTTACGCGGCACTCCCGATTGTTAAACGCACGAAACGTACTTTACTGTGTTACGACGGAATAACGCGACGAAAAACGATGATCGTGCAATCCGTTCGGCACTTGCAATATCTTACAATGAACGAATTTTTTGAACAGTACAGCGAAATTTTCATTGATTGTATAGCCAGGAACATTTGTCATCCATGATGTTGCACGATATCTATGAAAATAAATACGTCATTCACATTAAAGAGATTATTATTTCACACTATATGAGAAATATAATCAGTAATATATATGACTGAAATTCAACATTATGTACGTAAATTTAATATGTTTAAAAAATGCATGAATACTGTGAAACATTTGTACTATTAATAAATAATTGATCAATTCGATAAATAATCTCGAATCAAAACTTTGAATCATTATCCCGCGCTTTCAATCTGGAAATATGGAGCATTATTACATTTTGTACACATTAATTGTCAAAATTTTAAATGCGATGCGATTTCCGGATTTAAAGATTGTTAAAACATCATTATTACCCATAAATATTACAGTAAAACGATAATTTATAATTCCCAATTTTATTCGCTATTTGCCGTTCCGGTTCGCACACAAAAATATCATTTAAAATATATTTACTATAAGTTTTAGAAAAACTCATTAATATTATATGTATTTAAAATAAGAATTTATTTTCTTTTAAAGAATATGAAATTGATCGAAGAAATGACTTATATAATAGACAATTCAAATTTTGTAATCTTTGATTAAAGTATCAAATTTTTGATTGCAGCATTAAACTTACTAGAATTCAGAATATATTTTGAATAAATTTGATGCTTATATGTAATGAACTTCGATGATAGATTTGGGAACATATAAATTTTTGAAAAACTTGAAACAAGTGATTCTTATTCGCGTACAGCATGTATTTTTCTATATGTACTGTTAAAAAATTAATCACACAAAATATCTGACTCGACAAGTAATGGTTATCTCAATATGTTTGCGCACTTCACAGCGGGAATCAATTAATCACTCTGAGAATCGTGAATGTAAGAGATAGTTACGTTTAAGTCACTTCCGCGAGCTGTTGTAATCGTGTCTCAAGTCATAATGATACGGAGATATGTACGTACTTGTCGCGCGCCACCTTGGCTCGAGTGACGTCACGCGGACATAAACAGAGAGCGAGCGTCCTGTACAATAACACATTGTACGTTGCAAAAACAACTTGATCCGTTATAAAGACAGATTTAAAAGTATAAAATAAATGTATATAGCATATATTCTGTTTCTCGCGTTATCAATATGTGAACAGTGTGTCGCGGCTTTAATATGCAAATTTTGCATATTGTTCCTTTAATTCGAAAGTGGTACAACTAACAAAGTTAAGGTTTTTTTTTTTTAGGAAAGAGGAAAAACTTTTTCAACTTAACAAAAAATTATTGACTAATCAAACAATATCAGTGAAGACAGTATACTTTTATAATTAGAAACATGATAAAAAATGTCATTTTTGTCATTTTCGTTTCACAATTATTTAAAAAAACCATCTTTTTTTAATTGCGATGATTTTTATATCTTACAAAATTATAACAAATCTGGAATAATTCATTAAAAGGAAACGCAAATATTACCAACAGTTTATATTTTTATCTTAATCAGTTAAAATAATTAAATTTAAAACAATTTATTCTAAATTCGATCACCAAACTATTTTAGCTCTAAATGTTCTTATAAGACTCTCCTTTTTATTTACAAAAATGACACAACTAAAAATATGTCACTCTTGTAGAAGATATTGTGATCTCTGTCTAATAATCTTTACTTAATGATCTCTATCTAACAATAAATTCATTCAAGATAATAACTAAAAAATTACATTTTTATAATTGTATCACTTTTGAAGCAAAGGAATGATATTATGTTTTACGCATTTCTATATATAATTCGATTCTCAAGACGGTTAACAAATTGACAAAATATCCAAGACATACGGGTTATATTGAAATCCAAATATTGCTAAAGAAATAATCATGCTATGTAGATATACCGAATATTAGAAAAAAATTTTTATTTTTTTGGTTCGATTCTCTCTCTTATTAGGAATAAATCTCGTACGATGTATCCGTTTCGAGAAATAACTGTCACCTC
>NW_017304438.1:2758279-2762500 GCF_001594115.1 Trachymyrmex septentrionalis | reverse complement strand
AGAAAAAAATTTTTATTTTTTTGGTTCGATTCTCTCTCTTATTAGGAAATCTCGTACGATGTATCCGTTTCGAGAAATAACTGTCACCTTAATACGATTACTTTGTTAATTACGAGACTTTATTATCTCGCAGATTAAGAACTGCGAATTAAAAGACAACCTTCCTATATCCGTCGTTACTGCCGCTACCGCGTTTCAAAAGATAATGACGCACGGAGCTTATCAGCTCGAGTCTAGCTTGCCTCGCGAGTGTAAACAGAGTGAGACGTATACAATAGTACGTTATGACGTAAAGGCAACATTAAGAGAAATGCGTTATAGTATCTCTCGAGACATGAGAAGTGTTCCGGAAAAGCTAAACGCGATGATTCCTTGCAATTCACCATTCTCAGCTCACGAAATTAACTTCTATTATTGACGATTCGTAAATGGAGTTATCAAAGCGACACAGTTTGCTCAAGAATTACCTTACAAATTACATCGTGGTAAATTCTTGTACGTAATAATAAAAATCCAATGCATTGCGAAATAGTTTGTTATAAAATAAATGCACGTTAAATATTCTTTGTACATTAAATTGATCAATTTCAAATCTAGTGACAAGGATATTGTCGTAAAATACGTTGATCTTTCCGTTTTGACGTAGGATTTATAAAAAATTAATCTTAATACACACTGTTGAACCGTTCGTGCCTTACGTACTTTTTTTCTTTGAAATATTATTGAGAAACACCTGGCTAGGTTTAACAACCTCTTTGTCTTTTTTTTAAATGTACAACCTTATAAATATTTTCTAAAGATATTAAAGTATTGTACAATATATAAAATATAAGAAGCACTCAATAATTATTAGATACTTATAAAAGTCAAAAAAATTAACCCAGACACAAATAATCCATAGTGTGTGTAATATATAGGAAAAAGGGCTTTGCTAGATCATTAAAAAATTTAGCTGAAAATAATTTTGTTTGTGCCATCAAAATAACTATGTAGGACATTCAAATTGGTTGCTACAGTTAAAACTTTTTAAGCGTTTCACATAATTTTTGATGATTCAATAAAATTATTTCAAACATGTATCTAGCTAAATTTTTAGATACTTCAACAAAATCGTTCTTTCCGCGTAAAGGACTGGAAAATCAAATGCAATGAAGAGTTAAAGAATTTACAATTATGATAATTTTATAAAAATCAGAATAAAAGTCAAAACCAATTATCGTTCAAGTATATCTCGTTAAACTGATTAATGTAAGTATCTTCTCCGTTCCTAATTGCGTTTTAAACACCAACTTGCATTGGAGTCCCTTAGTGAATTTTGTCAAGTTCTATATATTCCTGGACAGGAGAGCTTGATTGAATATCCGATCAACGGACGCGACTGGCGCAGTTATGCATGTATGTATGTTAGAAACTTGTTTAGTGCTATCCCTCGGGACTGAAATTCTGTGGTGGCGTCGGCTGTTGCAGTCGGTTCTCCAGACATGTAAACTCGCGCTAGCCGATACGCATCCCTACTATCGTAACAGTCGTGCTTAACTCGGTTGCCAGTTTATAACCGTTGAACGTTTTCTCAAAAGTAAAAGGTTAGAATTCGATTTTCCACGGGATTTGCGTAGAATTTTCTTAATTTTAACAATATAGGTACGTTATTGTTGTAATAATTGTCATTGGAGAAACAAATAGAGTCATTAAATTAGAAACTTGTGTTATATAAATCCAATTACATGCATTGAAAAATATTTCTGGTTGAAAATGGACGAATCTGAATTTTCTGGTTAAATTTATTGTATCAACTAGAATTCCAGTTATCTCAACTAGAATTCTAGTAGATTTAACCAAAAAATTCTGATTCATCTTCGTTTTCCATCAGAGTTACTATTTAATTCAACCAGATCATTTTACTCAGTGTAAAAAAATTGCTTAATGATTGTATGAAAACAATCGTAAGACTTGTTTTAAGGTCACAGTCTTTTTTCGACAAAAATCTAAATTAAATTTCAAAGATCTCGCGCTATAAGATTGTAAATGAAAGTTATCAGTATCCAATAGAAAAATTAATATTAGACGCCGAGCGCTGTACGTAATACATTACATTGTATGAGACGAGAAGTCACCGATATATCTCTCGGGCTTCTTCGTTCCGTAGCGCTATAAATAACAACTGTCGATATAATCGGGTCGGGCGATATTCCACAAAATTAGAAAAAGGTTCGATATAGAAAAAGAAGTGTCTGTACCCTTAATACAACTCATCGATCGTCGTTTATCCCACCCCTTTTCCTCCAACATCATTTTCCTTCCTTCGTTGCGGCGTACCTAATATACCAAAGAATGCACAATGCAATCAGTGCGGTGATGTGAACCAAACCGAATTATCGTCATCGAGATAAGCCAACTAGATATCGCTCGCTAAGACCAGCTGTGTGATCGAAATTCCTTTAATAGCTTGAGGATAGAGATGATACCGCCAGCGTGAACCGGATCAACGAATTTCCTAATATCCAAACATCGATCGCTCAGTGACAGTTATTTACTTTATCCCCTTTCTATCTTTACATGAACGGAACAAACAGTTTTGCTAAAGTATCTAAAAATTTTTTCATTAAGCTAGACACACAGATATGAAAATAATTTTGTTGCAAGTGAAATATACACAAATATATACAAGCAAATATTTAAATTATTTTTAATATAATTTTGTTGAGCCATCAATTAATTATATTATCTACGTAGGATGTTCAAACTAGTTGCTAGAATGTCAAAACATCTGGCAGCATTATTCATCACGCTTGAGATTTCTGCGTAATTATTTTGATAATTCAATAAAGCTATTTTCAGATCCGTAGCTAGTTAAATTTTTAGATACTTCAGCAAAATCGTTCTTTTTGTAAAAATATAATTTAGCCAAGATGAAAAAAATGCAATAACGAGAGAATACCTTGATTCCTCCATTTCATCTTCCCTTCTTCCCGAGATCTTATATTTATATAGTGATTATGTGCTGTATAATGAGAACAGTAGCTTGCCTCGCATACAAATGCGTTGCGCAAATGAGTTTTTCATTAACGAAAGTCAATCAAATTCACGCGGGTATAATGAAAGCTAATTAGGAAATTTTCCGATGATGGTCCCCGCTAAATTAATCGGCTCTCGCGTTCCAAACCAGGTAAGCGAATCTCCGATAACACGTATTGCCGGCCAGTAATAAAGTTCGATGGATTCGAGCACGGATGACGCATTCGTTACTTTTTCCTTAAGACTCTTAAATCCCATTTAAGCGGGCGTTTCCCTTAGTTGAGTCCTCTATCGAGGATCTCGGCTGCCGACGCTGATTTCCGTACGACGAAACGACGAAAGCGAAACGTGGCGAAGAACGTCCAATTATACGCAAATTAAATTTTCCGCGGCATCAACGAATTATCGATTTCATGAGAATACCGGAGATTTTGTCCGAGTTTATCGATAAGCGAAATCCCCGTTTACTAAGAATATTTTTCACGACACAACGCGTGCTAAATAAATTGATATCATAAGGTTAACGATTCACAACGAACACAAACCAGAATTTAAATAAAAATAATACTATGTATGTGTAATAATACTCTAAATTTTTAGAAGTGAAATTTCACTTCTAAAGAGTGATAGTTATGCTAGTCCAGCAGGAGTAAAGTTTTCACTCTTAGAGAATGAAGAATCACTCTTAGGCCCGATTGCGCCAACATTACTTTGGCTTTAAGACTCTCGCTTTCTCGCTTAAAGTCAAAATAATGTTGGTACAACCGGGCCTTAGAATGAAGAATCATTCCAAGCAGGAAGCAATTTTCAATCTCTGCGGAGAGTGAATAATTTCACTTTCCGAAAAGAGAAACTGAAGGTAAACGTTAAATTTAGCTTGCCACATCCAATCTTCACAAAATTCGGCTCATTCGACGTGCTATTGTGCGAAAACGAATCTGACACAGAAAAGCGTCACTCTGCGTCGCCGAACGAGATATTAATAATTAAAGTTGACCTTTTAGGAAATTCACACTCCTTGAAGCAGTAAAATGAAATTCACTCTTGTCGGACTGGCGCGACTATCACTTTTCCTTGGAGAGAAATTGCACTTCCAAAAATTTGGAGATTGTAACGTAACACATAACGCTGAGCAAAAAGAATTAAATTAACAAATCCTATTAAATTAACAAAACTATTGTGTGGCTTGCATGAAAATCTACTTAT
>NW_017304438.1:2757368-2758179 GCF_001594115.1 Trachymyrmex septentrionalis | reverse complement strand
GTAACGTAACACATAACGCTGAGCAAAAAGAATTAAATTAACAAATCCAACTATTGTGTGGCTTGCATGAAAATCTACTTACTTCCTGGAGGGAAGGCTGCGCTTAATGTTTTATTTATCTCTGCGTCAAATTACTTGTGCATAATAAGAGCAGTGGCTTGCCTCGTACGAAACCGCGTTGCGCAAATGAGTTTGCATTAGCGAAATATCAAGTGCTTAACGGTACTGAAAGTGGTCTGAAAGCCGATGTTTCTCGATGGGGGCGCGTCGCTACCCTTTCAATGGAAAAATTAACGTACCTTAGCTAATGCCTATTTTTGCAGCGCAACTTTTTTCCCGTCGCGGCACATTTCCCGTAGGCAAAAGAAAAAAGAGACATTTACCGCTTCGTTTCGTCGTTAAGCCGTCTGCGCGCGGCATGCGAGTCTTGCGATGAAAATTGCATTACGTTCGCCGGGTAGCTCCGTTTGGAAAGTGGCCGCACGCGAATATACGACGGTCAAAGGCAGTTAATTTTACGCCGATTAATATTGACTCTCATTTTACGTTCGAAAGAATCCCACCGCCGTACTGTCCCGTCCTGCGCGCGATATTCCGCGCGCAGAGGATAACATTTACAATTGCTTTTTACACATCACTGGCGGAACTTTCTACTGGCACCTCCGCTATTAAAACATCCGGCTCATTAGATTATGAGCTTGCAATTAATTGTAATTACTTTACTGTAAGATCCATTTTAACGGTAAAAACAATTGTAGCGCTGGAAAGCGAAAAAATATTGATGTAACAAAAAAAAAAAAAAAAAGAAGAG
>NW_017304438.1:2756667-2757268 GCF_001594115.1 Trachymyrmex septentrionalis | reverse complement strand
ACTGTAAGATCCATTTTAACGGTAAAAACAATTGTAGCGCTGGAAAGCGAAAAAATATTGATGTAACAAAAAAAAGAAAAAAAAAGAGAGAGATTAACGGAGACATGGCTGGTACGTTTAAAATCTAAAGGTGCTTTAACGTCACGATGCTTCTCGAGTGACCCAATTCGGAGAGCACTCGAACGTAGGCGAGCCTGAGCGACGCCTAATAAGGTATGAAGAGACGTACCCGTAGTACGACGAAGCGGGATGCGGACACGTGCACGCATACCTGTCAGCACGTGTCCGTTTTGCGCCTCGTGTGCGGCAGTGTGCAGTATGCATAACTCGCAGTGCTGAACGTGTCTACCCCGGACGGTGCGATGCGATGCAATGCGACGCAACGCGACGCGACGTGCTCGTCGTCGGCTCGTCGTTGTCGTCGCTTCCATCGTTATCGCCGTGTCGGCGGTCGCATATGCATATTCAAGCTGCCCGCCTAGACATCGAGTAAATTAGACCATTTGGCCCGCTCCATTATTGAGGGAAACCAGCGGAACGAAGCGGCTGCGAGCTTGTAATGCGCGACCGGTGCATTCGCAACTCCGTGACTCCTCGGCTT
>NW_017304438.1:2749018-2756567 GCF_001594115.1 Trachymyrmex septentrionalis | reverse complement strand
GCCGGGGCGGGGTTTGGGCTAGGATCGTCTCGACAGGATACTGCCTGGAACAAAATGGCCCTACAGGGACGGTAAAATATTCATCCTCTCTCTAAACTTTGTCAGACGACGCATGTAATTCCTATAATAGTTCTAAATATGTTTCTCATAGAAATATATGATTGTAACAAATAATACGTGATAGTTTATCTAAGGGCAATATTCATAACCGTTCTTATTTAAAAACTGTCTTAAGTGTAATGTCTTAAAGCGCTGTTGCGAACCTTTGATTAGTTCATAATATCTGAAAACTGTGCTCAACCCTTTGTGATCACCTCTTGGAGTCCAGGGGATCCCAAAAAGGTGTGAGGCTTTATATTTCTAAGGTCTTCTTTTAAAACGGGACTTAAACTGCCATTTATCCAAAGTTTAAAAATACTCTTTTTACACCTTATTGTATCCTTGAACAGCCTTTGCGATTTTTTTAAATATGTTAAAATAAAAAATTTTTTAAAGCCACTGCATTCTACAATGTTTAAAGTATGTTCAGTAATTTTCGTGATTTTAAGAAACAAAAGCTGTAAATAATTAATTAAAATGTTGAGATCATTTTGTCACCTGTGTGACTAACATGAAATTCTCAGAAGGTGTGATCACGAAGTGCTAAGACAGTCTTAAATACAAGATCCGACTATAAATACTGACCTAAATCATATTAAATCGAATTGTAAAGTTTCGAAATAATATCCTCGCGTCTATTTTAATGGCACTGGAAAAAATGTCTGATTGGATCGATCGGAATTCTAGTTGATAATGGACGATTCAGAGTTTTCTGGTTAAATTCTACCAGAATTCTAATTGATACAATCAAAATCTTCTCCAGTTTCACTGTTTTTTTTTTTTTTTTTTTTTTCCAGTACAGCATCTGATAGAATTTTAAAGAAGCGCGAGGAAGAGAGAAAGAGAAGAAGAGCACGATCATGGGCTTGGTACAATAATAACAACACCCTGCTGTATGCGTTTCGAGGCGCGCGTCTCATTACCAACGCGGAACAATTCGCGTGCGCGCACAGACGAAAGATAAAATCCGCAATTTTCCACGTCGGCACAATAAGTCGCAATTTCAGCGCTTTGGAAGTTTGTTCGCTCCGCACGAAATCACTGCCCGTCGGCGTAGGTGGGTTTCATTCATCGCGCCATTACAATACTATCGTGATAGACGCGCGAATGCGCCGTTCGCAATTGTGCGAGGCAAAATGACGTGCTGGTAGCGCGGTTTTGCGCCGGAAGCCGACGGCGCGGCCGCTCGCTTCCGGTCTGATTTCACGAGTCAAAGGAAGACAGGTTTCGTCAGTCGCGTCAGCCTCGGCGCCGCCATTCGACACTTTGTAACGTTAATTACAGAACTCCGTCCTTCCCTCGTCCTTTCGCTAATGAGGAGAAGAACCGGAGAACATCGTGTTTCGAAACAACAGGCAGGTCGACCTAATGGATGCGATGGGTCACAATCATCGATCGCATCTTTCTCAGATTAAACACTGTTGAATTCATGATGTCAAAATAATAATATATAGACAGACTCTTGAAATTCAAAGATATAAGAAAATTTATTGGGCGGAAGGATTTTATTGTAATTCTTGCTCCCTTTGGGTAAGTTTATTCAATTTTATTCTTTTAAACTTTGACTAGATGAGATATCGTCTTGTTGCAGGATCTAAGTCTCTTGGCCTAGCATGATATACTCATTATTTCCCTATTTAAGAAACAACGCTTACAATTATATTAACTTTTTTAAATTAAAGATAGCTCAAAAAGAAGCCAAAATGTACCTACAGATTAGCAAAAATAAATTATCATTTACCACGATTGACTCTCATTCGTCTAATAAATTTTTCTTTATTTTTTGATAATTAAATTATACTCAATTTAAATTATTTTTTTATAACTTTTATTTTGTTGCCAACATGTCGTTAATTATATTAAAACGGAGTTAAACAATTTAATTCAAAAAATGTGTTAAAGACTCAAATTTAGTTTATTATTTACTAAGTGTATACGTTAATATGGACGTTGTTTAAACTAATCACAGAAATGGATCAATTTACATTTTGACGTACTGAAAGTTAAAAATAATATGTTATTTTACCAAAGGGATTACTGCTTTGATATCTAACACTGAAGGATGATTGAATAAACAACGAATATCAATCGATTGATTTCATCCTTTTGGTACAGAGAACAGCTGTAATTATTCACAAGTTTTCTGTCGACGAGATGCGTCTGTTCATATAATGAGATGAAAAAATTCGTTTATTGTAAAATAACGAGGAGCGATCGCGCCGCGCTTTTAGCGAAATTCATTCTCGTTTTCAGTCGAATGCAGTCCAACTCCCGAACTGGTGGAAGACGGTAGCAAGCCACCTAATTTCATATACCGAAAGCATCGAGAACGAAGACTTTTCTGGATTTATAGTCGCGGTTCTCGGAAAACAAGCTCCGAATACGGCAGTCCTCGTTCCCGCCGCGAAGAAATAAGGTATTCGCGAGCGAGTACCTTATTCGACAGTATTCCACCGGGGAAGAGACGAGCAAGTCGCTTCCTCGCGCGCCTTTAAAGTCTCGCGCTAAATAAAGTCGAAGGACGTTTAATTTACATACATTTAACTCCTCTTTCCCTCTCCCTCCCCCCCCTCCCTCCCTCCCTCCTGCTGTTTCTCCCTCGTTCACCCTCCCTTTTCCTCTATCTATTCCACCCCTCGGCAACGGCGTTCTTCTCGTGCGGTCTGATCCACGGTATCTCGCGGTCATCCCCCACCACGACGACAACGACAACCTCCCAACCCTGGTCCAGCAACCCCGACTCTTCTTTCTCTCATTCGCTCACTCTCTTTCTCTCCGAGCTCCTCTGTCTCTCTCTCCGCCCTTTCTATCTCTCTCGTGATCATTTCTCTCCTTGCCTCCACCTCAGTGGATATTCCATCTCTCTTCACCTTTGCGCATCGTCCCTCTTATCTCAGCCACTCTCCCACGCATGGTCTCTCTACCCTCCGTCTCTCTCTACCCCGAAAACTCGCTGACCCAATTTCCACAAAACTGCATTGCGTGTCCTACCTGCACGCGGTTGCATCTATCTATAGCATAGACGGTTCGAAACTGCACCCTGCCCCCTCCTTCCCCCTTTACCTCCCGATGCACCCAATATTTCACCTCCACATGTGGCACACCCCCCTCACGTCCACGTTCACCTCGCGGGAAAAAAATCTGCCGATTCGACCGTCGCTTTTCGTGTCTCCGTTTGAATGACGACAATGGGCGGAAATAATCGTATAAAAAAAAAGAGAGAGAGAGAGAGAAAGAAAAAGAAAGAAAAGTGACTAGCAGTATTCGCGACACGTGACGTGACGAGTGATAATACGATGAGGAAAAAGAGCAAGCTATAATGAAAGGCAAAAAATAGCCTCGAACGTGTTAAACGCTGCGAAAATGAATTTAACTTTTTAATTTGTCCCACTTTTTACATATCGTTTTACTTTTATCGAAAGGCTATTGGAATACACTTTGCAAGAAACATGCATGCTGGTAACTTCGCGCCGTTTATTACATATATGCTGATATATAATATAATAGGTACATAGACAGCGCTGCAACGAACAACCCGTGCTTGTAATTGCCCAGCAGCACTTCAGCCAGTCTATACCTGTTGTTTGACGCGTTCCCGCGTAAATACTTATCCAGCGACCGCAAATTTCGCATTGTCAATGTGATATTTTTAGATTTGCGACGAGTGTACATTGTGAAGTAGCAATTAACATTGGGAAAATGAAACTCGCATAATTTATCACATAATTCGTACAATGCGAATTTAAACATTGTCATACGCGATCCAAAGAACAGATAAAAGACAGACAATATATTCTCTTTCATACACACGGTACATGCTTTTATATTCACGCTCGTATAAATACTCGATACTCCAAAATTTCCTTGCGAGGTATATAATGTGCTGTTGAATCGATACTAATCTATAACAGTACAAAGTTTGTAAAATGATTTTATATGCACCACAGCTAAGTATCTGGTATTCTGTAATAAAACCGGGCTTCGTTGCTCAAAAAACTCAAGTCAGCTCTTAAACCCAGTCGTGCTTATTATTAATAGCGCCACGTTAGCAAGTTTTAATAACACCGTGCACGTAAGATGTAATATAATATATAAAACGTGTATAAACGCGTCGTGTTCCTTGTCGTCATCCGTTAGTACGTATATTAAAAATAATTTTCGATACTTTCTTAAGGACTCTGCACTGAAAAAATTTACGAAGTTTTAATGAATATTTTGTTTGAGTAAAACTAACTATTTACTAAATATAAACATATATTTATTTGGTGCATTAATTTGAGTTAAGTATTATTTTTTTATTAAGTCAATATTTATTGTATTGTAAGTAAATGTTTAGTTAATACTATAAACAAATAACTAATTGAAATTTAGTAAATTTCTTCAATGCACGTAAACAAACAGTCTGTTTTTTAATCTTGCTGCGTTAGAACTTTTTTTTTTCACTTCAGTCAAATATCGAAAATATACACTAAAAATCTCATTTGGTTGAATCAACTAATTTCTTGTTTAAATAAATCCTTGGTTGAGATAATAAAATAATTAGTTGAAGCAAAAAAATTTGATTATTACAACATTTTACTTATATTATCAGAAATAAGTAAAATGTTAATTATTTTATTGCATCAGAAGAATTTGTTTGCCGAAGATCCAAAGAAGAGATTAGTTGATTCAACCAAAATGGGATTCTCAGTTTACCTATTTCACTTTAAGTTCCAAAAGTTTACACTATAGCTCAGCTATAAAAGACAGATCTAAAGCCAACAAATGGGAGAAAACGTACGATATACAGGAGCGCGCGACACATCGGCATGATTCCCCTTCAAATACGTTTACCGAAAAATCGTGAAACAATGTGGATTACGTGAGATCCGGATCGGAAATCGAGGTAAAAGCGGACGGCGACCGTTCGTCCGTCAATGAACCGTAATTACTCGCGCGGATCACAGCTGCGATTAAATCCCGCGCTCAATTCGTTACGACCCGTGGCAACAACTCTTGATTGCACTTTTCCGATTTTCCACGGTCGAGTAAACCGGCCACGATGGTACGTGGCAGTTGTACGGAACGGACAAAGATAAAAAAGAGCGGGACAACTGCGAAAGCTTGTGGCGAGGAAACGCTTGACCGCGAAGCGAGCAGCGAGTTCGATAATTCGCCGAGCCTCTCTGCGGAGAATTGTGGTCCAGAGGCGCGTTGTTACCAGGTAAACGCGCGACCGCGATTCGGGGTCAAAGTGTCATGAAAGGTTAAGCGTAGTTGAACGAGTTCGCGTTAAGTTAGGCTTCAGTTCTGCCTGGGTATATCGCCAGAGAGGAGTAGAAGAGGCAGAGGGAGAGGGGGAGGGGGGGGGGGGGTGGCACCGCACCAGTTTAATGATCTTACTAACTCGGACGGGCTTTTCCATTATTAGTTCGGCCCGCGGGTAAACTCGACCTATCTTCATGTTACAACGTAACGCTACTAACGGTGGAGGTACCCATCCTGATGAGATCATGCCCCCGCACGTTACGCGACCATGGCGACACGGGAGATGCATGATTAGGATTAACGCTTATGTATTCGCCGTTTGACCCCTGTCTCTGGGATATCGTGACGTCAATGCTGCGTTCCCACACCGCGGTCCATCATTGATGGTTTTTCACGGGTACCGTGAAGGGGGTTAGAGGCGACCCAATCTCGCGTCGTCCCCGGTGTATCGTGACCCGGTTGCGAAAGTACGCGTAATCAATTATTTGCCCCTTGACATCGCGCGATCAATCGGTCGAAGGCTTTGTTCGTCCGATCTGAATTTGCACGAATACTCGAGCGGCCTACACGAGTATTTGGCTACAGGTACCCCAGTAGTGTATACGCGCGCAACGATAAATTAAAAAAAAAAAAAGAAAAAACTTATAATTGCGGAGAAAAAAAATAACTCGCAAAAAAAAAAAGAAAAATAACTCTCCACAACGCAAGTTTTACCGCGAGACTTCAGATTTTTCCAGAGACGACGCGACGGTATTAGCGAGCCCCGGCGTCCGGGATCGTCTATTTTTATGACAAATAAAAATATTTTATTAAAGCGAACGGAAGTACGCCGCTGCACGGCACACCCTCGGTTATGAAACTTTCATATCCAGGCCGTACGCTCACCGGTAATGCAGAGTTTAAAGGCAACATAGATCCTGGGAAGGTCGAAAAGCGCGGTTTATCTGTCCTTAGAGAGCGATGCGGTTCTTTCTAGATTACGAGTACTTTTCGTATTGTACGTATCTACCGATTGTTAAGTACCGAAGTGACTCTCATGAGGAACACATAACGACGTTTTACGTAAAAGCCCCGTGTCTCTTAGGGCTGCCGCACAATACAATTCCGTAACAGTATACGTGAGATGTAAACTTAAGCCGATGAGCCAATCAGGATACTGTTTTAGATTACGTAATCTAAAGCAGTATTCTGATTGGTTCATCGACTTAAGTTTACTGTTATGAAATTTTGTATGCGGCAGCCCTTACGCCTGTTCTACAGTAGGATCGCAGCCATGAGCCGTAAGAAATTCATCAACGTAGGCCTGTTACACAATAGAATCGCAAGCTGTAACCGTAAACAATTGACCAATCACAGTTGAATATGAGAAAAATAATTAACTATGACTGATTAATTTCTTACGGCTTATGGCTTGCGATCTTAGTCGATTATTTTTTTCATATTCGAATGCGATTGGTCAATTCCTTACGGCTTACGACCTTATTGTAGAACAGGCAATAGGTCTAGGTTCTTTTTTCACCCCAAGCTCTGAACTGGAATGCACTGATACAATAAGTTAGAGTGAGACAGATATAGTTTGTTTCGCTCTAACTTATTGCACTAGTTCGGAACTAGTTTAAAATTCTTTAAAAAAAAAAAAACAGACAGACATTATTGCAACAGACTTATTATTGCAACACTCTGAACGACACTCGGAATCTAGGCATTTCAATTAACACAGATAGCTACTCTATAAAAAAAAAAAGTACCGTTGATATTGTTCTCTCGTCGTGAGATCTATCGAACTCTTTCGCGTGCGTAAGTAGTACTGATGTAAACCTGTGTTTTCCGAGGAGATTCTTCACACGCTACTTCATACCCTCAGCAAGCTACCCTCGACCAAATACAGCAGATAAGGAAGAGATGAAGGAGCGAGCAACAACACTACGACGACTCTCAAGAATAACAGCAGCGTTGTCCGCGGCTGAAATCCTCTTTTCTTTAGAGAGAAGAGTAAATATTACTGTGGAGCTCTTGCACGATAGTTTCGTAAATAAAGGGCAGCCACGTACGTCACGGGCATAATGCGATTCGATCGTATTAACACTTTTGCGGATTCACTAGTTCTGTTTTGAATGCAGGATTCACTAGTTCTGCTTTGAATGCATTTTTTTCGATAACTCTCGAAGCGGATTATTAAGACTAGATCTTGGGTGCATTGAAA
>NW_017304438.1:2747066-2748918 GCF_001594115.1 Trachymyrmex septentrionalis | reverse complement strand
GCAGGATTCACTAGTTCTGCTTTGAATGCATTTTTTTCGATAACTCTCAGCGGATTATTAACTAGATCTTGGGTGCATTGAAGTAGAAGCAGTACTCATCTTTATGAGTAGCATTCATTGATATGATTGGATTAACGCGGATATTGATCGTAATCAGATCTGCTTTCAATTAGTCAATAACGATTATTTATGCGAGATAGGGCCATGTATGACGCAAAGTTTATCGCAGGTCATACCGAAATGAACGTGTCGGTTACATGTGTCGGGTTTAACCATTAACCCGGGCTTACTCATACACAATTCAAATGCAACCCGAAGCCACGGCGATCCGAGCTCCTCGCCGTCCTCTAATTTAAACCACGTCACAAGAGCGGCGTACGTTGATTAGCCTAGGCAAATGATTGGTGATATGTACGCCCGGTCGGCTATCTCGTCGGTAAGCATAGCTTATTTACACAACAGGACGCTTACCGAGCACGGTACTCCGCGTTTGCATTTGGTAGTAAGAAGCTGCGGATCCTATTACACGACTACTATACATAAGTGGCGACATAAATACGCTACGTTTTGAGCATGCGCTGCTTCTATGACGTCTCAGTCATCAACGTTTTGCTAATATTACTAATACGATATTATTTGCGAATTAAGGTACGAGCGAGCAAAAACTTCCCTTCGTTTATTAATTATTCCACAACAAAGCAAATATTTATTTGCTATATTTAACGTACTCAAATATTTAACGTACAATAATCCATTGGACTTGCGCATGAAACGAAATACGATATAAACTGAGAAATCAATATCTTTTCGAGCGAATTGTAAAATAAAATCTTATTGAAATTCGTACTCACCGAGTCGTCAGGAAGCGGAATTTTACTCTCCATCGATTTCTCCTTTGGTACGTACGATATGGAGGCTATTCCCATCCTTGATATATCCATCGGATTACGCAATCTGCTGGCTCTTCACAATCGCACCGTACTGGTTCACCTGGACGAAGGAAAATCCAGTTATCGGCTGTACTTTGCGAGAGACCAGCAATTTGATTTCGTGCCCAGATATCGGTCGACACTCCGGTTAATAGATCGATCATGGTAATTACACACGCATATCACTGAAAACGAAAGAAAGAAGAAAATGGATCGGTAATAGTGATGTCGATAATGATACTGTGAGCCTCGTTGACAGTAAAAGTGAAAGAATAGACGAGTTCGAACGCGCCAACAAGTGTCGCGACACTCGTTCGAGCGCAAGTATGTTAGATCGATCGTCGGCCGTCGCGGTTTTTCACGGTCTTCCATTGTACGGCGAAATTTATAGGGCACTTTTCGCGTTTTCGCCTCCCCCACTCGCACTTCTTTCTCTATCTATTCCCCGGCGTGAAACACGGTGACTTGAGAGAAATGCGCGATCCAACGAAACGCTCGAGGAGACAGAGAGAAGTCGTAAAGCTTCCTCATCGCTGTATCGCGAAACTCATTCGAGTTTATGGAATGCGTCCGGCGGACGAGCACAGACGGCAGAAGACGGAAAAGTGATCGTAATACGAAAACATAGGCAAATTAGAAAGGAAATTACAAAAAAAATTTGTTTTAGAAAGTTGAGAACGTCCTTTAAAATACATCCAACTTATTGGATGTATTTTGAACACAAGAGATTAATAAATATCTTTTTTTGTTCATATATTTTAAACAAAAAATATTTATAATACATGAAATTTATAAGTATCCAATATTCGAATCATTCAATTGAATAAAATGAGAAATATGTGAACATTCGATCTTTAAATCATCAAATCAGCAACAGATCACATTCGATATATTTTGAATTAAAAAAATTTATAAATATTTAA
>NW_017304438.1:2731840-2746966 GCF_001594115.1 Trachymyrmex septentrionalis | reverse complement strand
AAATATTTTATTTTAATTTAATTTCAACGTCTAATTTTTTTTATGTATCTTAAACGATAAAAAAATATTTTTTAATTAAATTTTTAAAAATTAATGATATATTACAATTTTTAGTCTCAGAGGTCGTTATTATGAATTTAATCCACTTTTCGTTTCGCCCATTTCTCGCAACCGCGATTAATTGTTAAGGAAGTATAAATAACAAACGATATGCTTAAGGAGTTATATACGTTATGTTCTTGACGCCGAAAACTTGTATTTTGGAATTTTTTCTCAAAGAGATAAAATAAAATAAAATGAAAAACTAATAATTTCACATTGTTCCTTAATATTCTTTTTATATTTACATAAAAAAATTTGTTTCTGTTGAATTGGGTTACATATATGCTCTGTAAAATGCTATCGTGCAGCTGCTGCACGAAAATTAGGGCTCCATATGGATAATATTCTAACTTCTTTTTTTTTGTAGAGACACAAAAGTATTAAAATTCCAGTTGTCTTCTAAAATAATGTTGTAGTTAAATTTCAACGGCCCATTTTTTTAAATTTAATTAAGATTAATATAATTTTGAGTATTTTCTAATAAGTTTAAAAATTAAATTTTTAACAAAAAATGGATACTTTTTTAAAATAATCTAAAATCTTACTTTTTATATACATTCAAAAATTTGGACCTAACCCTCAGCTACAGCATTATTTTAGAAGACAATACTGGAATTTTAATACTTTTGTGTGTCTCTACAGGAAATTAAAATGGAGCCTGGATTTTCATCAACGTACAGACGTTGACGCTGCTGCAGATTACGGAGTCTATATGTAATCAAATTATACAAAAAAAAATTTATGTAAATAAAATATCAAGAGAAAACGAAGAATTATTTGTTTTTAATTTATTTTACCACCTTCCTAAAAAACAATTCTTAAAATCCGTAAATTCTTCGACCCTGAGAACATATATAATCCCTTAATAATTTTCTCTTTGATAATGCCGCAAGGATCTTGTGTTTGCAACTGGATAGGCGACATGGTAAATCGCGCATAATCGCAAGACATCTCCCTGTTCTCCAGACAGATGAGCATCTAGGTCAGGGCGCTAAGTTTAAGGGTTACTACTAAAATTTGCATATCGCTCTTGAGTCCGAGGCGCGGAACTCTCGTCTCCTCTCGGAAAGCCGGATACAGGCGAACACGTGTGTGCGAGCGTGCCTACAATCGCAAGTGTGAAATTGCACAAACGTATTACCAAGAGGTAATACGCAAACATACCTTGAGATCGTAATACTGAAATTCGTTATTGACTCCTTGGTCGCTATGCGCTTTGCGCCTCCATAACGATCGACGCTGCTCAAGTTTCCTCGCATAGTGGCACGTAAAGACATTATGCTCCTTATGCTTTTCAAATATTAGTAATCTGTAATAAATTGAAAACAATTATTAATCTACATATATGATATTAAATATGCATAAAATTTCTAATAATTACTAATTAAATTTATGTAATATTAATTAATAATTTATATGATATTAATTAAAGTAATATGTTATTATTTTGTATATGTTATTATTTTTTAAACAGAAAATAATATCATGACATTAAATAAAAATGACAAAAATGACATTATCATGACTTGTTATTCTGTTTGAGTTTTTATGTATATATTTAGTAAATATCAACTACAATAACGTAATGTTATGTGATAATATTATAATTTCAAATTCAACAATATAAACATAATACAACACATGTTGTACATAAGAGTTATACAATATTATTAATAGAGTGTGAAATTATAACATTCATGTTATATGTACTACTTTAAGTTGATGTTTATTAGATACTCAAACAAAACACAAATTATCATGACATCAAAACGACTCTAAAATAAACTGACTAAAATTAATTTTCAATAATTTATGATTTATTTTAAAATTATCGCCATTTTGACGTTATCGTGATTTGTTCTACTTGAGTGATAATTGTTTCACTCACTTTTCTTTTTCGCATTAGAAAATTTCACTCCTGCTGGATTGACGCAACTGTTATTTTTCGGGAGTGAAATTTCAAAAATTTAGAGTGTTGTTTCCATAAATCGAGCATCTTGCGATAATTATTGCGCTTTCGAAAAATAAATACGCGGATCATTGTGTTTTCGAGAGATAAATACCTGAGATAGCGAAGTAACGGTGCATAATAGGGGTGGCGGTTTTGCGCGTCGATCTACAACAGAGGTTCGCGTCGTTCGCGACACTTTGCGTTATGCTCGCAACAATCGCACACAGGTTAATCACCTTGTGTCGAACGATCGTAAGAAACACTAATTGCGAGTCACGCGCAATCCGTCGTGACATGTTCTACGAATACCTGCGATTCAGAATCCTTTCACGAAGAGAGACGCCGCGATTTGGCGCGATTTCGGAAGGAGTGACGTCGGTGGAATGTGAAGTGAGGTACATACGTTCAAAAAGTAAAAGCACGTAACGGGCCGACCAATCACAGTCGAGAGTTTCGAGACAGCCATCTCTCACGGACTGCGATTGGTCGATTCGCTTCACTACGCTAATTAAACTGATTAAATTCCAGCGGGCTATTTAATGGTTTTTAAAACAAGGTAAAAATTACAAAAGTGAACAAATTCACTGGGTGTTGACGAACTATTCGAAATATTCTAATAAATTGTTAACCTTTGTAATTTTATTTCATTTTAAGGGGGTCAATATATTGTGTATCTTGAAATGAGATGAAAATTATAAATGTGAACAATTTCAATAGATGACCGTTGTTTATCAATGAAATTATAATATGTAGGGAGTTTTTGCAATGTCGTGTGTCCAGATACGGTACAAACGTTAAAGATTCTCGTTATTTAGCGCACAATTCGAAATAACATGACTTTAACGTCTTTACATCTACACAGTATTGTAAAAACTCTATTGTTTGAGCGAATTTGTTTACTTTTTTAAGTTTCACCTCGTTTTAAGATACACAATCAACTCCAATCATCGTAATAATTTAAATAGAAAATAGTAGTCATATTATTAATGAACTTGTAGGTTTACAGCTCGATTTACATCGAAATTATAAAACATCGATGTTATAACACTTCGGCGTAAATTGAGTTACACTTCGTGTAAATGTAGTCATTAAGAACATCATCATGGCCTTAACCATGTTCCAATATGCAATATACTAGTATTGAAAATCTATAGTTTACGCTGCATATACTGTAGATTCCTGGGAAAAAATGGCTGCGTTCAGCAGAAAATAAAGCAATATCCTGATTGGCTCATCGGCTTAAGTTCACTTCTTAAGGTTACTGTTACAGAAATTTTGTCTGCAGCAGAGCCCTTATTCTTCTCGCATTCGACTGTAGTTGGTTAATTTCTTACCGCTTAAGTTTTAAAACATTTATCGTAGATCCGGACTATGCACATCATAAATGAAAGGGAATGCACCTTTACTATCTTGAATTCGCCTAATGACTGCGAACTCAACAATTAGGTGAGCTCGCTGCTATTGATGCATTCTTGCAAATTTAAAATGCTGATTGGATGATCTAAAAGAATATATCAATAACAGCGAGCGCGTACTCAACTGTTAAGTCCGCTGAACATAGCCAATAATGTCGCTCGACAAGATGTCGCGTAAATCGCGATTCCATGTATCGACGGAAGTCGATGGCGCGGCCATGTTCGAGTTCTTTTTAGGTTGATTTTACTAGCACGTTGTCGGAACGGTAAGTGTGATATTCACTTTTGAACGTTTCCTTGTAACTGCGTTTTCGCTTATCGTTAAGTCTCGCGATAATCTCAGCTATTTGTATTATACGCCGTTTGAAAAAAAATCCAAATAGTTCTTGAACAAAGATGGCCTGAAAAACAAATGCGACGCGTGACGACTTTGCGTTGTTAACGTCGAAGTCTGTCGGGCATTCTAAATTTTAGTATTTTTTTCTCACGATTCTACCTCCTCTCGATACAAATAAATTGTAAACCGAAAACTATTCTGAATTCGTCTCGCAGCATTTTCTTGGTACTCTTGGTAGTGTTGAACGAGATTGTTTTTACGTCACGCACGTGGATATCGTGACGAAAGTTCACGAGCTGATTTTGTTACGATTCAGATAAGCCACCATGCAGATCTTCGTGAAAACCCTCACGGGTAAAACTATTACCCTCGAGGTAGAGGCCTCTGATACCATCGAGAATGTCAAGGCTAAGATCCAGGACAAGGAGGGAATTCCACCAGATCAACAGCGACTCATCTTCGCCGGCAAACAGCTGGAGGATGGACGCACTTTGTCTGATTACAACATCCAAAAAGGTGCGAATATGTATCTGATGTTAAATAGAATTTATTGAATTTGGCGAGTCTTCAAAGTAAAGACTAGATTTTATAACACATCAAAGGCTTGTTCCTTTTCCTAGGACTGAAACTTTTGCATGATTTATCTTTTTTTTCACATTGGAGAGAAAAAAAAACATAATTCATATAAGCTCAGTTCCAGGGTATGGAAAAAGAGCAGGCCAAATATAGCATTAAATTTATAAAAATGTATAAAAATATAAAAAAACTCATTATGGACATGTATGAAAATGACTTATATTTTTCCTTCCGTAGAATCGACCCTCCATCTGGTACTTCGTCTCCGAGGAGGCGTCATTGAACCCACGTTGCGTATACTCGCACAAAAATATAACTGCGACAAAATGATCTGTCGCAAGTGCTATGCTCGTCTTCATCCACGAGCAACTAATTGCCGTAAGAAGAAGTGTGGCCACACGAATAATATCCGACCAAAAAAGAAGCTGAAGTAAACTAAACAACAAGTTCCATTTTCCATATTATGGAAATGGAAGTATATATTTCTTATATATGACATCAATAAACTACAACTGGTAAACTGATCTTTTGTACTTTATTCTTCTCATACGCTTGACAAAATAAATTAAATTTTTAATATAAAGAGCTAAAGTATTATAAGTTAATTTTATATATATAATTGCATATATACAATTGATACTAAATTAACATATTAACAATAATTAATCTTTATAATATATACAATAAGTTTAAATTATAAAACGTGAAATTGATTTGGTCTTATCCTGAACACGCGGATTTCATAAGTAATTTGTACTGAGAAGCATAAGTCTCATACAAATTCATATCATTTGGATTTGGTATCGTGCCACCTACCTGTAAAAATATTTATAAATATAGTTCTACAATATTTAATTGTGTAACAAATTTACATACTGTGGCTCTTTTCACGTATTGCTCGTATATGCTTATGTTTGCGTCTCTAACACTAGGTAACATTATGACAGCAGCTGTAGATTCGTGAAAAGATGTTTGTTGAATTAGTTTCAAACGCAATTTAGTATGATCTGTAGAATATGTTGCATTTCGTCCTATTAGAACAAATCTGAAAAAAGGAAAATATTGAAATATATAAAATTTATTACATGTTCGTAAAAACAAATATCATTACCTTTTATAAAGAATAATGTCATTTCGTTTTGGATATTCTGGCTCTATGCCATATACTTCCTTCATAGAGGGAAACAATGATTCAAATGACATTAATTCTGAACTGTCTTTAGAAGTAATTAATTGGGAATCGTCCATTTGTTGGTGGCTTTCATCTTCATCTGAACTTGAATCCTCACTTGAGCTGCAACATATAATCGATATTATTAATTAATCGAAGTTAATTATAAATATACTAAGTAAGAGAAGCGTTAAATAAATATTAATATATTAACTACAAATAAATATAAATATTAATTTAGATTTATAATTAACTCCGAAGAATAAAATTGATAATTACAATACATACCTTGCGCTAGATGTTGTACTACTTGTACTACTCTGGCCAGTCATAGATGGATTTTTCATGTTTAAGTTTTTAGTACCTGCTTCTTCTCTCCGTCTGCCTGGTCGTACACGAACGGCAAATGGACTATAGCAGGTAGTAAAATGTGGCATAAAATCTCTGACAGAGTGACTTATTTTATATGCATATACCTCGGATAGTAAAGATAATTCATACGGCCTAAAATATTTATATAGAGTTTTTCGTAAAAACATGAATTGATGATACATACGTATAATAATATGTATAATTATGAAATAAGTGATGCTACCTGTGATAATCATAATAAACGTCAATCATTTCTTCTATTGAATTTTGTACTTGTATCATTTCTGAACAGGATTTAGTCACTTCATCAAGTGCGTAAGGAAGACATTTTAATACATTTTTATCCCACCATTGTGTCAGAAGTCTTCTTTTACGCGAATAATGACAAGCTGGTAAATGATGGAGATAATAATCTGTTAGACTTTCCCATATTGGAGGCTTACCTTCTTCAGGTATGAACAATCCTAAGATATATGCATGTTAATTAAATTAATATAATTATAGATTGTTTTGTAAAGATTAAATATAGATATGTGACATTATTTACCCAGAAATAAATTAATCGTATGCTGTTTTTCTTGATCACTAAATGTATTACTGTAATATCTGCTTAAAGTTTGCATAATATCGTTACCCTGACTTGTCCATGGAGCAGTTTTTCTAAATAACAGTTTCGTATAATCAAAATTAATTTAATATATTACCACATTCTAATGTAATAACATTCACCTACCTATATGTTTTAATTCTATGTACTAGTTGTGAACCACCATATTGCAAAGCTAAAGTATCTCCATGATCTTCGTACAATTCCTCTAACATTCTTACGCAATCAGAATCAAATTCGAGTTTAGGAGACTCTAGTACACCTAAAGCACACAACTGAAACCCTAAGGCACATTTTCCTATTGCAAATTGAGCTGTATTTGTTCGGTCTAAGCAATCTACACAATTTGTTCTGATAATTCCAGTTTGTACAGTTCCTCTTTTAGCAAAACATTCCTTCACTTTGTTTTGAATTTGATTTAATTCATTTGTTTTATTAATTTCTATATTTGAATCAGAATCATATATAGAACCTGTTTGCTCATTACAATCCATTTTGATTGAAGTATTAATAGAGCTTTTGGTGTCTGATCCGACATTTAAATTAGATAATAAAGTCGAATTTGAATTTGTCTTGTGGAGTTTTCTCGTACTATTATTTTGTGGTGAAAACAGATTTCTCTGATTGTAATAAGGATTTTGTGATTGATAAATACCAGTCTTTAATACGGCATTGTGAGCAATATTTCCTAATCGCCCCATAACGTTCACTTTTTTTCTATAAAAAAGACAAAGAAATTAACGAAAATTAATTATAACGAAATTATTATTTCGTGTACAGAATGGGGCAATAACTTTGTCTATCTTATAATATCTCCGCTATTTTTAGAGATATGTAAATATTGTAATTACAAAAAAAGTTGTACGGTATTAAGAGGACCATAATATATAATAATTATTTTTGTAAATGAACACTTCAAACACTTTTTACGATGTAAGAATCATTGTTTTACTTTTTTATGTGTAATGACGAATGACCTTTTATTATAAGTCATTGAAATCGTCTAAACATCCGCTATTACACTAAGATTAAAAAAGTATAGCATGTCATTTAAAAAATGGAGGTGACCTTGAAATCTCCGGAACGCCTCCACTTAGAAAAATTATTACCAGCATATATTATGATCCTCTTAATATCATACAACTTTATAATTACAATACTTTCTTATTTTTAAAAATAGCGGATATTCAAGGTTATTGGCCCACTCTGTATTTTAATGTTTATATAAACTTACCTTTTGCTCATACGTGCCATATCAAAACTTATATATTGAATATGATATTCCGGAGGTAGAAACTGATTCAAATATTTCACAGCCATACTTAATTCTTCGCTTAATGTACTTTCATGCTTCTTCTTCTCTCGTTTTTTAACTAAATTTAATATTATTATTGGTGATCCATATCTTTTCAACAGTTGATTAAAATGTGCTCCTAAAAGTATGTTAAACGTACAAGAATAAAATAATTTCATATCAGAATAAAACAATTTATCAATTTTTATATATTAATACCTGCTGTTTCTACATAAGGATCAGACAAATCACAAGTTATAGTCGGTTTTGGGACCATCTTACTAACATCCTGACTCCAATGAGCAGGCACTGAACCACGCATTTGTACAAAAGAACTGAAACGTCCTTTACTTAGAGAACTCACGCCAGAATCATGAACAATTTGTTCCGTTTCTACTTCATTCGCGACATCTCCCTATATTCATATGTAATCATCAGTTTATATATCTATGAAAAATGTGTATTATAAATGTATCTACACATACATCAAAATTTGCACCACGTTTCAGAAAACGTGTTCCTGCATATTTGTTACTTCTTCTGGCAATAACGGTGACATACATAGATCTTCCAAAAATGCTCACATTTGACTGACCAATAAAGCCATGTATTACATACAATATCCATTCAGGATGCAAATCTTTTTCTACTGGTTTTAAAAGATGGGAATTCCACACAAAACGACGATGTGGATTACTACGTATACCGTAATCCATATAATTTTCGCCTTTACTATAAATACGTTTTAGATTTTTATTTATTATCTCCTTATTATACTATATACATTTGAATACAATATGTATCTTTAAATTTTCTTAATCCGGGAATAGTCACTTGGGATATTCTTGTCTTAGCGGCAAAAAATGTGAATTATTGTAAAATATTGTATGGATATTGTTTAATAAATTTCTTTCTTTTTTAATAGCTATTCTTTATGAATAATTTAAATATGTAATTTTAATAAAAAATTTTTTTTTAAATAACATTTTTTTATTGCCAGTTTTCGGTAAAATTACATATTGTCTCTGTAGCCCGCTCTCGTTATGAAAGGACGCGCCCACTGGAAGATTAAATACTAATACATCGGAAAATAACATAGAGAACGTATTTTGGTCATGTTATTTTTTTCTAGGTGGAGGCACTAAAAAGATACAAAGATCATCTCCACTTTTTAAAACGGAATTATATAATTTTTTCACGTAATATGATAATCCTCTAATTATTCGACATATAAAAATATTAAGGTTGAGATATCAAAAAATCAATCGTTTACGAGATATTGAGTTAAACTTGTAATTGCTTAAGGATCGACAGAAGAGACTATGGAGATCTCTAGTCGGAGACGAATTATTTTATGCTAAAATTATGGCTAAAATACTGCATAAATAACGTTTTAATTGCAATATCCGTAATCTTGAAAATCATCTGAAGACTCGTATACAGACTAAATTTTTTTTAAAGACAAAGTAAAAATTTATTCTGATATCTCGCCCGATGTGTACTAGTACACACTTGAGCTACACATAATTTTATTTATAACTTTTCAAGAATCAATTTGCAAAACTCTACGCGCCTTCGCTGCTTCATAAAAAAGAAGCCGAAAAGGTCTCATGACATAGTATTATTTCTAAGAGATCAAATATCAACATGAAAATATGTATCTGTATCACGAATAAGGAGTATATTTTATTTATTATAATATTTTTAAGAGCGAAAATTTAAAATTCTGCTCTATAATAGGCTTCGTAGTTCAAATATAAGTCAAAATGAGTTTTATGGCAAAATATTTCTTCTACAAATCAATATAATAATGGTAGAGTCTGATAGAGTGCAGATATGCAGCTGCAAATGAGGTGTAAAGAAGTTGGTTTGTCATTCCTGTCGACCCAAAAAAATGTAGATAAAATAGATAGCTTTTTTAAATAAGCAACTATATTGTTTGTGTTTTTTACATCAATTAATTCATTTCATTATTCTGTTTACACATAAAAATATTAAAGTACGATATATAATAAAAAATTAATAGATATTTAACATTTTATGTCAAAATAAAGTATAAAATATCTTATAAACTATTAGTTTTTTTGATATCTCTACCTTAATATTTTTATATGCAGAATAATTAGAGGAATCATACTATGCAAAAAAAAAATCATAATTTCATTTTAAAAAATAGAGGTAATCTTCGTATCTTTTTGACGCCTCTCCTAGAAGAAAAACAACATGGCCAAAATACGTTTCTGTCGAAATCGACCACTTTATCTGAAACATTTTTTTTGTATCATTAATAATTTCGGAGAAAATTGATTAAAATGAACTATACCTGTAATATGTTGTTAATAAGAGTAATTTTAATTTGAGTATAAGATCCCAAATGATTGTTTACGTGTAAAAGAAATCAAGTAACTACTCCCGAATTAAATAAATTATATAAACTAAGCATTGAGATACTATAACATACTGTGCAGTCTGCCAATCTTTCCTAAATGCCCACATGTTAAAAAAATCTTCAGAATTATCTGATTCTTCAGATTCCCTTTGGCTAGTAGACATGTCAGTGAGAACATCAGATTTGATACGCGTTGGCGGTGCCATATTACTTTGAAAAGTACGTGATATATCATATGAATAACTGAAGTAGAAGTTACTGCTGAGATCAATACTTTGAAACATTTTTACATATCTCTGTTCGTCAGGATGGAAGATTCGTACAATATCATTTGGTATGTATATCATGGATGTATCTTCTATTTTATATATTGTATGATGACCAATAACTGCAATTCGGCGACGTTTTGTAACTAGGATTATATAATATCCTTCCAAAAAACGTATAAATCCTGCATCAAATATTTTTTTCTAAAATATGTCTGTAACTTATCACTATAATTATTATTGTCAATTATTATTAGATATGCTTCATATTTTCGCTATATTTCTAAATCATTAAAAAAAAAAGAGTTGGATATCGAGAATGTGCTTGCATATTTTATACACAATCATACTAGTTTGTAATACGTAGCGCCCATTATCTGCGTGTTATGTGATATCCATGCATTTAGCCTAATTACATTATATGTGAGAAGTATGATATATAAGTAAATATCACACCATGCATGCGGGAAAATATGTACATACCATGATGTACCATGATGTCTGATTGCGAATATTAATTCTGTTAATCATATAGTGTTTATTATTCTAACTGATTGCATATTGGCCTATCAAATATCAATTCATTAATCGAATAACTCTGTGTTGTATAATCAATGTTTTGTCATGTATTCCTTTAAAATTAACACTCAAAATATTTCATTTTATGCTAATTAAATTATTAATATTATTTTGCAACAAAGTTATTCTGTTTATCATGATTATATATGTCTACCTTCGGCTTTGTCAATAAAAAGCTTTTATGCCTTACCAAGGAGAGCAAAAGCTGGTATTAGCCTGGGGAAAGTGTCTCTCTGCCACATACTCGTCCAGGTAAATTTAGTTTGTGTCGGTTTATGCAGTGGTTTTTGTAATTCTTGTTGCTCAGGCTCCTCTGATATACTCGAACTAGGTGCAGGTTCTTTACTATTTTTGCCTTTATTAGCAAGCAAATGTAAATAAGCTAAGTTTCGTATAACGCAATTAATAATTCCGATAAAGTGCTTTTAGTATCTGATATAAATAATATTAGTAATAGCGTGTAACAATTATAACAAGTTTTATATATATGTATATATATGATATACAGGGTGTATTCAAGTGTAGCTGATCATCTGCAATCAAAACACATAAGATTAAGCGTTTTATCCCGAATCTATTAAGCCTAATAATTTGTCTAATATTATAAACTTGTTATAATTTTTAAAAAATTTGTTTGGTTTATTAATTACGATCAATAAATTATTAAGTTTAATAGATTTGGGTTAAAACATTTAATCTTATATAGTGTATCTCGATTGCGGATGATCAGATACATCCTGTATATAGGAAAGTTATCATATCAGGACAAAGCTTGTAACATTGAGGAGCCTAAGTTTCAACATTTTTATTAATATTAGAATAATAGAGAGAGAGAGAGAGAGAGAGAGAGAGAGAGAGAGAGAAAGGAATGTGTATATATCACAGGTTCTAGATATACCATTTAAATAAAAATGTGTACGACTACATAAATAACTATATTTTGATACGTATGCGAAAGCTTATGCATGCAGTTATTATTAACTTCGTGTTTATTGAAGTGCAAAAGAAACGTGTGTAATAATCTTACCAACAATCCCAAAGGCGGATACAACACGTGCAACACCACCCATGTTGCTACGCTGTCCTGCTCGTGTTCGGTTACCTACGTCAATCATGTTGACAAGATCTTTTATTTCGTCCTGAGTATATTCCCTCTTGTCGTCCACCACGATCAATTCCCTTGGTTCCATTCTGTCGATTTTCAGGACTCGAAAACGCGTTAACGTGTTATTGGATCCCATCAGGTAGAACCGCTGTAAAAGTGTAAACCTTGAAACCTTTGACAAATTAGGTGCAAGTTAGAATGTCAAAGTTAAAAACTCACGGATTTTGTCTCGTACAGGGCAATTTTCTGTATAGAGGAGATAATCGGATGGAACACCATCATTGATTTTCCTTGATCTTCCATGGTGATGTAGCGCTTATCACGATTTTATTCTGAGACATACGATTAACTTTAACAGGCTGTCATTGATATCTCTTCTGTTGACTATTATCGGCTTTCTAGCAGATGATATGAAAACATAACCTTCAAATTGATATCTGATAGCATTTTTCACTAACAGAACTGACACTCGGTGCACATTAACGCTGTTATACACTAATCTAATCTGAATGTGAGATATTTCAATTAATAAATTACTTGATGTATATTTTATCAAATAACACAATAAAATGTATTGGGGATTTTGCGGTTTAATTCGTTTCTATATTTTTAAATGTACTATATTTATTAAACGTTATATATTTATTAAAACGTACATCTTTACATCAATTTGTGTACAACGGCTTTAAAATGCACTGAGTGCGCACCAGCTCTGCCAGTGAAAAACTTGTACGACTTTTATTCCTATACTTGTCGAGAGGACGCTAAGTGCATGTAAGTTTAGAGTAGTTTAGGGTATCGATTATATATCTTTTTTTCCTAAAGCGAAAACGTGAAAAATGAAAAATTTATTATGTGTAAATGTACATATACATACATACAAAAAAAAATTTCACATTTTTGCCCTAGGAAAAAAGATACATAATCGATATTCTGAACTGCAATAGTGCAATAAGTTAAGAGTGAGACAAAAATTAGTAATTAGAAAAATAAAAAACATGAGCAACGTTTATTGGATCTTGAAAATTAAACTAGTTTATTACAACATACATTAAGAATTAAACTAGTTTTTTTATCTATAAATTAATTGGAAACGTTTCGACCATACTACCTCAATCTTCTTCCATAAGATACGAGTCCATATACGAAAAATAATTAAAAATTGGAAAGAAAGTATCACAATAAATTTAACATTACAAATAAAATTATATAAAATTAATAAATTTTTAAGATTATCTTATTCATATCAATATATTATTTATATCAAGTTTAACTATTTCGTCGTTGGATGGCGAGGAAAAGCAAAGTTCAAAATTAAAATTCTATTATTAAAGTCATCTTCAGAAGAAAATTAGTACAAATGTTTTCGATTAATTTATAGATAAAAAACTAGTTTAATTTTAAAGATCCAACAAACGTTGCTCGTGTTTTTAACCTTTCTAATCACTAATTTTTACTTAGCAATCTCGAGCCAGATTTTACATATTTTAGTTTAAAGACAATTATATAATTTGTTTCACTCTAACTTATTGCACTAAATTCAAAACTAGTTCAGAATTCTTTGAAAAAGAATAGATCTTTATGTATAACAGAATTATAAAAATTATAGTATTTTCTTACATCGTGATAAAAACTAGATTAACTATGATTTTTTTATACATCAGTTTTTATTATAAAAATTATCTCCCTTACGATAAAAATTAGACAATATTAACATATCAAAACATAAGTTTCCTCTTACACAAAATCTACTTTTATAATTTCATATACAAGACTTTGAACAATCGAAAGCATAAAGATGATAGAAAGTATATTAATAAATATACATTTTAATTCAATATAATTATTTTTTATTTTTTTCTATTATTAACATTTGCAATGTGAATACAGAATCGCAATGCCAGAAGAGTCTATACAATTTATTATCTACATAATATCCGCTTAGTCACCAAAAAAGCTGTTCTTTACAGCAAAATAAATTGAGTTAAGTGTACAAAAACCGATGGATGTAACTATAGCCCCGAATATTATCTTGTCTCTTCTGCCAGTTGACAAGTATACTGGTATATCCTTTTGCAATGTTTTCTGTAAACAAGATGAAACGTAAAGTAAATTTATGTTCAAAATCCAATTGCAGCTGAAAATTATCGTTATGTATACTTACCCCAAAATACTTGTACTTTGCCCACATTTTTGGGCTAAGGGTGGCTGGTTTATCAGTGCAATAACCTGATTTGGGCGTAACCGTCAAAGGTTTTGTGTTGATTGAATCATATATTATTACTGGCTCTGATTTCTGTAAAGGAAGAGGAGACTGAAACGACATAAAATGTTTTTACTGTTTATTTATTTTATAAGCATGTTTATTTATTGCACCCAAATATTACACAGCGCTTACAAAGCATTAACAAAGCGCTACTGTGCTACTTGGGCATATACATTGAATGAAAATATTAATGGCTGCATTCAGCAGAGAAAGCAGTTTTGCAACTATTGTAAAATTCTTCAATACGATTTATTTTTGCTTTTAATTCCTTGTAGATCTATAAATGTATAAAACAATCATATACTACTTTTACACGGCATCCTTAATCGAATTTAATAACATCTGTAGTTATGAAACTGATGAATCATTGCTATTTCTGTGAAGAATGGAATGACTGATTGGTTAATTTTATAAATACAGATATTATTAAACCTAATTAAGAGTGTGGTCGAGTTGCCACTACGAATGATTCGAAGCATTTGATTGACCAATCGGAAGAAAGAATTTTACTAATTGATTAATAAAAAAATGCTTCGAAGTATTCGTAGCAGCAACTCGATCACAACCTAAGAGTGCCATGTAAACATAGTTAATTGATTCACCATGCATAGTTCAAGAATTTTACAAAAAACAGTTGTAAAGCTGCTTTTTATATTGAACACAATCAATGTATTTCAGCTAGGATTGTTTTATTTT